>NC_067495.1:43804899-44002366 GCF_947179515.1 Apodemus sylvaticus
ATGAAACATCTATCTTGGTATAGCTTCTCATGTAATCCAAGAATAGGTTAAGATGAATTGCAAATTATATAGATTTTGTTTGGTATATCTCTTTTTAAGTTTATATTATATTTCTTCTTATTTTAATGCATATTTGTGTTAACTATTTTGCCTTAGAGCAAAAATGTGCCAGTCAGAAACGCCTATCCATTTTATGTGGTTCGAACTAGTTGATTATGATTCCTAGGGTCTAGTTCTTAGAAAATGTATTTGCATTATAGTCCAAAAGACTTACTCTCTCCATTTTCACCTAATTCACTTTTACATTTGTCACACTTATAGGAAGCTACATGTGGGCAGACTTCTGAAACTTTGCCTATGTGTATAAAGTTTCAACAGAAACCTGTATCCCCATAAATTTTGTAAAAGATGATTCTTAATCTAGTACTCCTAGTTAATCCTTTTTACCATGATCAGAAACTAGTGCGAAAAAATGCTCTGTGCATGTATAATATTTCCTTAGATTATAGCAACAAATGACAAAGAAACTTCTTTCATGTGTGTTCATGGGGAACTAAACAACAAATCGAGTGTCTGATCTTAGAGATAATCTGTTTATGGCTCCAATAACTATTGTTCAAAATCCAACATTATTTTATATAATTTTGTTATATTAAACTAAAAGCTATTCATACAAGTAACTGAGACATACTTTAATAAATTAAATGATAAAAGAATTTAAGAATTTAATGCAGGTACATTGATACATGCCTATATTTAAAGCACCTTGAGAGGAAGTAACAAGAGTATCACCAGTTCAAGGCCATCTTCAGCTGCATAGCCTCAGCTAGAGAAAGCCCTGTGTCAAAAAGAACCAATGTAAATAAGTAACAGGTAAATAAAGACTGAGTTTTTTACTCACTGAATTAAAATAGTTAAGATAAAAATGCATTAAAGTAAGCAAAAGTATAGGATAGACTTAAAATGAGATGCACTAAACAAATCTATATAATCTGTTTGCAATTCCTCTTATCCTATACTCGAATTACATAGGAAGCTATACCATTTTAATGTTGAAAGATGTCAAAACGTGAGTCTTATGTTCAATTCCCTTTACATCCACTTTGATCTTTGGTTTCTCTTGACGCATTTCACCTAGCACGGAAATTAAATGTACAAACTGGGTAGCACTAAAATACTTGAAACTGTATGTGCATTTTTAAAAACTACATATGTATTGTTATAGAAGTAGTATTCGCAATTGCTAAAACTTGGAAGAAACAAAGCATCATGTAGTAGGAAAATATCTAAATAAACTGTGACATACTGAAGCAATAGATTATTATTCAGCACTAAAAAGCCACCCAGCAGGCTGAGAAAATAGCTAAAATAATAACAATAATGTTTAGTGTTTGCCAGTGGTTAAGGAAATGGAAGCAAAACAAATAAATATATGGTTAGAAAAATACCCTGCATGATAACTGTTACAATTGGTATTTATTACACAATTGTCCACACTCATAAACTATAGAGTATCATGAGTGAACCCTTAGTCTAACCTTTATATTTTGGATGAGAATAATGTACTGTGTTGGTACAGTTCCGATAATATGTTGGGTCAAGGAGTAAATTCCAGAGTTTCAATTTGTTGTTGTCCAAAAGGGTGTTCTGAGAATTAAAGCCTTTTAAAAAGTTTGTACTACTTACATCATTATAAAACTATGAATGACAACAGATATCTCATTATAAAAGAAATAGAAAGCCAATGATTTTAATCACAGTTTCATAGATTCATGTAGATTCATTTAGCTCTCAAAGAATAAGTGGCCAACAAAACAAAATGAGCCAATAATGTGGACACAGTCAGTCTTATTGGTAGAGCTATAAACCTGTCCAATGATTTTTGAAAGAAACCTGGTCATGTGCATAAACAAGAAATATGATCCACCAATTTATTCTCTAAAATTCTTCCCCAGGACATGATTAATTAATATAGACAAGATTGATTGCTGCTATTATTCTTAATAGGAGTGTAAAGGAAAGCAATGCCCTAAGTAGTTGGCAAAAAATGTGGATCTACTAAAATATCATATTGTATCATTGTAATGGAACATTACACAATGATTAAAAAGATGTTTTTAAAAATAATTTATAAAATGAATAAAAATTAATGTTTTATTAATCTAAATTATATATCTCTCTTATATGGTACAACATATATTTCATTATTTAAAACATATGGAGAAATAATGAAGATTCAAATAAAAAATTTAAAGAATTACAATTTAGTCTCCTAGGTAGTAAAATTTGGTATACTTACAAATGACTATGACCTGAATGTGTCTTCCAAAATTCATATATGGAAGCTTAATTGCTAATATAATACCATTTAAATGCTAGGTCTTTAGAGAGTAATTAAGTCATAAGGGCAGAACCCATATGAATAAGATTAGCAATTTCACAAAAAGACTAAAGAGAAATATCCAGATCCTTTTTATCTTTTTATCCCTTGCAACATTCGAAGACTGCATTAGTCCTCTAGGAGATACAGCATTTAAGATATCATAAAGCTGGTGATCAGGCTCCCACAGATAGCAGGCCCTCCAATGCCTTGACTCCCACTTTCCAGCATCCAAAATATAAGAAATAAATTTCCATTGTCTATAAATTACCAGTCTTCGATTTTCATTCAAGAAGTGTAATTTTACTTAAATACAAACGTTTTCCTATAGTAGCAAGAAAAGAAAAACTTCACAGGGTAATTTAGACAGAAATAGGAGCTATCATAATTAGGAAAATCTTTGACAAGATTGTAGTAACATTACTACATACCTAGAATATTTACTTATAATAAATACATATACACAGAAATAATGCAAACATCTATATACAACACCTAGTTCTAACTGTTTGGATCAGGCAGCATCTGCAAAAGCTGAGTTGAAGAGTTGTTTGCAAAAATTAAAATAGAACAATAAAGAACTGCATTTGCTATGGCCTTGAGATGTGAACTACTATTTCTATATTGTAAGATTACTTCTTAATGCAATTCTTGAATCTCTCCCAAAAAGATGTGTTTGTTCTACAACAATGTTGGAGTCTTGGTAATAATGGTTATTTTACCACACTGCTTTTCTGCTTCTGAAAGATTTTCCTCTCTTTTTAAGGAGTCCCTAAGGATCTCTAAGGATAGGGACTACATTAGTACTGCATTGTTCAACCTTGCTAATGATGTGAATCTCTTCAGAAAAGAAAGGCCTTATCCATGAAACCAGAGCAGTGCTGTGATTGCTTCTAGATCATCAAAATCTTTGACCTTGTAAACTATTTATGCTATGTAACATATAAGTCCAAACTTCCTTTATTAGACTATACAAATTTACACTGATAAATAGGGAGTAAAACAAACAGTAATTAGAAAATCTTCCCAATGCTAGTGTCTTTGATCTTTTATGCTAGCAGATGATGTCATAAACTGGTTGTGTTATAAACAATAAAAAATAATTAATTAATTTCTCATTGTTCTAGAAGGTGTGAAGTCTAAGATCAAAATATTGAACAATTCAATGTCTAATTTAAAAAGGTATTCCCTTCTTGCTGAACCTCTCACATTGCAGAAAGGGCAAATGAACCATCCTTGGGACACTTCTATAACTCCACTAGGTATGAAGAAAGGGAGTTCATAACTGTTAATCTCCCCAAAACTCTATGTTCTAAAGCCATTACCTTCCTAATTAGAATTCAGGGTATGAATATTAGATGGAGGACATTCATTTCATAGCACCCAGCTGTCTCTATTTTAAATAGTCTGTCGCAACAGCTGGGCCATTTTTAATTCTCCATGTCAAAAAAACAGGAGGACATTCGTGGAGGCTGTAGCAGAACTTTTTACTGTATCATGAAATTTTAGGCACCCGATGTTTTTAAAAACAAAATTTTAAATTTTGTCAGTGGTTCTTGAACTAGCACAATAGTTCAAAATGGGATATTGTGATGGATAGGTTCAGATCTAGGCTCTGAGCAAAAACTAAAATAGTAAAAGTTTTGATTTATCAACACATTATGATCACTGGGAACAGGCTGTTTCTTCCAGAAATATTTGAGTAGCACACAAAATAAATACTCCATTCTGGCAGAATAGATTCTTGTTAAGACATGACCACAAACAAATCACTGTCTTTTATTTGATTATTTTTCAGACTCCTTTTCATTGTCTGTTGTTCTAGCATAAGAAAAGAAATAACTTTCATTTTGTAAAACTTGCAACATGTTATTATGTGCAGTTGCTATTATGTATAAACAATAATCAGAAATAATGAAATTAATTGGAAAATGAAATAATTTAATATCTAAGAAAAAACAGTTTAATTACTTTAAAATCTGAGTGTAAAAACACCATGGAAACATCAACAATGTAAAGGAAATCCCCCAGAGGAAAAATGTTCTAATTATAACAAAGCATTATACCTCAAACTTATAACTTGATTGAAAGAGAAAATAGGATCAAAAGTTCAAGGTCAAAGATCCAAAGCAATATAAAAATAAACTATTTATTTATATCTGAATGTTCTAGTCTTTTCCTTTCCTTTACGCACCAATCCACTCCTGTGTTTGGATTTTCTTGGTCTTTCTTTTGAAGACTCTGGCATACACATCTGCCTACAAAATTCATACCTCCATTAAAAAGCTAAAAGGATAGAGTCATGAGTGTGGAGAAGGAAAGTTGGAGGAGTGGGTTTACATGATCCATTGGTGATAGGAACTCATTGGCATTGAAAATGTATTTTCTGAACAGAACACCATTAGCACAGGCACTAACACCAAAATTTATCAATGGGATCTCATGAAATTGAGAAGTTTCTACATGGCAAAGGACACTGTCATTCTGACAAAGTGGCTGCCTACGAATGCAAAAGTATTTTTACTACCTACATATCCAACAGAGAGAGCTAATACACAAAATATATAAAGAATTTTAATAAATTGCGTAGCAAGAAAACAACCCTATTAAAACATGAGGAACAGGTCTAAACAAAGAGTTCTCAGAGGAGAAATCTCAAATGCCTGAG
This sequence comes from Apodemus sylvaticus, assembly GCF_947179515.1. Classification (NCBI taxonomy): domain Eukaryota; kingdom Metazoa; phylum Chordata; class Mammalia; order Rodentia; family Muridae; genus Apodemus; species Apodemus sylvaticus. The sequence continues at coordinate 43,809,948 of NC_067495.1, forward strand.
AAACACTTAAGAAATGTTCAAAGTCCTTAGTCATCAGGGAAATGCAAATTAAAAATTCTTTCAAATTTCATTTTATGTCTGTCAGATTGGCTAAGATCTATAAAAATAGTGGCAGCTCATGTTAGCAGAGATGTGGAATAAGAGGAACATTGGCTTTCCTCATTTTTGGGTACAATATACCAGCAACTCAATGAACATTTGTACCATGAATGTGTATTTCCAGTTACATATCCATATGTTTAGTTCTGTTTGTGCATGTCATCATTTTTCTCACTTGTTATTCTTTATGTTTATTTCTGGATCTGATTAGAATAATATTGTGTTTTAGCTTTATACTTATTTTTACTAAAACAGCCCAGGTTGCTAAAAAATTTCATTAATGGTGTTGGCATAATGCCTGAATTGACAAACTATAGACTTAAATACTTTTCCATGTATCTGTACTACCTATTTCTGAATTTCTGTTTATTTCTGTGTGTAGTGTGATGGACTATTTTTAGCATCCAGATCACCTTAAAACAAAAACAAGTCAAATGCTTATTTGTAGGGTTTATTGATATCGGCGGCATAATATATAAAGACCTAATTTCAGATTGGGTAACAATTGGTGAGAGGAGTTGAGATTAGAGGTGCAGCAGCAACATATTACTACAATACTGCCTTAGTGATACAAAGATGTATACAACCTGGCAATAATATACAGTACATAGAAAGAAATCTAAGAATTGCTGACTATTCATTTTTACAGTTAAGCAATATAGTTTGTTTCATCACAAGTCTATATCATTTTATTTTAAGAACTGGATTCAATTGTACAGGATTAAGTACCCTTAAATTTTAATATTCACCTCTCACAATCCGCAGAAAAAAAACTGACTTTAGGATATATATATATATATATATATATATATATATATATATATGTATGTGTGTGTGTGTGTGTGTGTGTGTGTGTGTGTGTGTGTGTGTGTGTGTGTGTGTGCATCAATCTAATATCAAAGTCCCCATTACACTTCATTTCTACAATCAAAAATTATCCATGGGAAATAGTATAAAATAACTGAAGATTATCCATTAAAATATATTTATTTATTATGTATGTATGTATGTCTGTATGTGTGTGTGGTGTGTGTGTAAGTGTGTGTGTGTGTGTGTGTGAGAGAGAGAGAGAGAGAGAGAGAGAGAGAGAGTAGGTCAGAGAACACATTTGACAATATCATAAAATCTCTGCAAAGGCACATTTTTGCTCTTAGATTTTTTTTCCTTAGTGAAGGTAAAATAGTCTGTTCAGTATATTAAGTAAAAGACTATCAGCCGTGAAATAAAGATTTCAAGAAATTTTCTGATCTTCTGCAACTTTTTTATAGTATTTTAGTATCTATTGTTAACTATGTGCTTTCTGAGAATAAATAAGAGGAAAGCACATTTCACAATACAAAGCTTATATGTACGTTTTAAAACCTGCAAATGTTACATATATTCCACAGCAATTCTAAATTAATCTAAATCCTAAAGTAATAATATAACCATTAGATTTTAATGTTAATATGTAATAATAAGTCAGTTCTACCAAGTCAACTCTAGCCCCCCCCCACACACACATACTGTGATCTTTGCCACTACAGGCATGTAGGCTGAGATGAAGAGCCTTACATTTTACAGGTATGAAGAAACATACCTGTTATATCAAGCTATAAATATGACAGTCTTAGAGAGTAATATTTTTATAAGGATGATATGTAGTTGTTTATTGGTTCACAGGCAGTGTATTGAATGATACAACTATCACATGTGAAATCCTTTCTCCCAGTTAATCTACAATTATTTTTTCCATTAATAAATTTATTTACTTTATATCATGATCTCAGCTCCAGCTCTTCTCCCAGTAACCTTGTCACACAGGCTGTCCTCTACCCCCTCCCTTCACCTCTGAGAACAGCAAGTCCCTCTCTGCTGGGTATCAACTCTCTCTGCACCTCAATTCACTCTAGCACATGTAAAATCTTAATGAATTAACTACCTCAGTTCCCTAGAATAGCTTTGGAGAATATAGGCAGTGGAGAAACACTTACTAAAGAAAATCTTCTAAACCTCAGAATTGTTCAATAGCAAACAATCAACAGCCTACTCCTACCTTTTCTAAAATTATGGATTAGATGATTTGCTTTGGTGGAGACCACGAACAGGCAGAGAGAACCCTTTGTGTTATCATTTAAAAAGTAGCACTGTGCTAACTTAATTTTCACATGCAGAAAATTAGTTTAGACCTTCATATCGAGGAAGAATGTGAAAAGTTTAGGATATATGCTTGACACCAGATCATCATAATTATTAGTTTAAGTTGGGTTAGAGACAAACAGATAGCTTTTGCATATTTAGCACAAAGCAAATATCAGGAAAGGTTTTAGTCATTATCTTACAAACACTGGGGATCTTGGTTATCCTCATTATGAGAAAAAGATTTCAGATGACATTAATTATTTTAAACATTAGAAAAATAGGCATGGGTCTTGCTCCTCACATTTTATGGAAATAGAACCCTTGATTTCAGTTAATACCCAGATTTCAAGAATAAAGTCCACATTTCTTAGCTGCTATTGCTACTATGTATATTACTTACATGATCTTTTTCTGACTATTGAAATACATTTAGAATTATTTGTGAAAAGTCTTGATTTTCTTTTTCACCCATCTTCTTTATTTCTCTTTCTTGGAATGGCAACCTGATACCTAGAGCTAAAATAGCCATGTGAACTGCAAGCAATGTATAAAACACTGGCTACCCTAGGAAGAAACAATACCTTGCTTCACAATGTGGCACTCTCTCTTAGGTCCAGCTATCAACTTGAGAGCTAGTTACTTGAAAGAGTCTCGCCTGGGGTATCTTTTAAATTCCTAACTGATGTAGGAGTGTCCAGCATTCTGTACACGGTGCCACCTGTGCAGGTGGGCCTGGGAAACTCTTCAAGCAGCATCATTGCATTTCTGTCTTGGTTTGCCTGGTAAAAATCATTGACCTGTAAGATAAAACAAACCGTTTCTTTTCATTAGCATTTATAACTGCAACAGAGAGCAGACTATATCAGAATGTCAGTACAATTAACAGTATAACATATTAGTTGACAGGAAGAAATTGGCAAAAGGAGACAGAAACCACCCTTTAGCCCAGAACAGGGAAGAAAAAAATTAAATTAAAAAAAATCTTTACTGAACACAATATTAAATCCCTGGCTAATAACTAGAATATTAATAATAGTTTAAGGCAATAAGATTTAGGTGAGTTCTCCATTTGGAAGAAGTGCTTTTAGTATTAAGTGCAGTTTCCTATGTGTAATTCGCACTATGTGAAGAATTACTGTTCAGATTGTCTGGGGCATAGTTTTGAGTAGTTACCATAAGCCAAGGTGTATGTAATTCATAGTTATACAATCTCCAGAACACAATTAGGACTCTGGCAAAGCAGGACTATACAAGTAAGGACTGTCCCTGCTGGGGAGGCTATGGTTCTTTGGTGTCAGCTTACAACATTCCAATACTAGTGCTAGGTTTCAAACCAAGGCTAAAAGCTGAGGCACCTATTTAACAAATCAAAGCAGACACTGTCCTGCCTCCACCCGCAGGCCCTAGGTCTCATCTGCAACTTTCACACCCTACTTGTTACTGGGCTTTCAAGGATGACATGCCCCACCTCCTACCCTCAATTCCCTTGCCCTGGGTCTGAACTTCCCTTCTCCTAGCCGTCCTAACCTGTATAACCACCCACTTTTGTTACTTGTCCTTTGTGTCTATTCTATTTTGGGCCTCCTGACTGATTCGCCTCTCTTCCTTCTCCCTTCCTCTCTCACTTCTCTCCTGGTTCAGTGCTATCACCACTCTGGAGTCTCCTACGCGTCTTTTACTCTGCCTATGCTTTGCCGCATATCAAATAAACCCTCTCTATCACACCTAGGAGCATTCAAGTCCTTTTCTTTTTACTTTAACATCCTTTTTAGTCTGTTCAGCTAGCAATTTGGGATTTCTGGACTATGATTTCAAATTTTCCTTAATCTGGACCACCAGTACTTTCTAATTCCGTATTATTCGCTTTCCCTCCATTTTATAATTCTTATATTTTATTTTACGCATCCAGTTTCATATAAAAGGCTGATATTGATGATCTCTCACCATATTTTACAATTTATATTACAAATTTAACTATTAATTAAACCAGTTTCTAGATAAGAATTAGTGCACAACTTTGCGAAATTCTTTGGCTATATATGTCTTTTTGTAAATAACATAAATTTTAGTATAACTTAAACATTTTTGCTATATAACTATTTTGTGAAATGTATGATTCAAATTGCACCATTTCAGCATTGATTTTGTTTAGTACTCCTATACTGATTGTGGATATTATTGACTTTTGAGCTCTAGAAGAAAGAATCTCAAAGTGAGTCAAAATGCAGTTAGCATAACAGGAATAAATATTTTATAAAGTGATACATATGCTCTCTCTATGGCTATCAAATAATATAAAAACTGGACTCTAAGAAATTAGAACTTTCCCACTAGAAGAAATTGTGGAAGCCTTGGAGGAGTACAGAGGACAAACTTGCCTTCCAAAGAAAGCTACAACTTTCAGAAAAGGTTTGTAGCTGAGGCTCGTACTTTGGGATCATAGCTTGTGCCTCAAGCCAGAATCAAGTATCCTCCCTCAGTAAACCAGTTAAAAAAGCCAAACTAATATTAGAAAGTAGAAAAGGGAGAATTATTTAAAGAAACCACTGAGGCAAACTGTTGTGTTACATAAAAAGATAAAGAAAGAAGGAATATGTTTGGTGGATGTGTAGTCAGGTATGGGGAAAAGAGAGTGCCTCCTTGCTGAGGCACTCTCTTCCCTGTTGAGGGATCAGCCACACAGGGTATAATGTAAAATAGAGTTTATTCAGGGCATGAGGAGGGGAGTTGAGGGAGGTGAGACAGAGACAGAGGGGAGTGGGAAGGAGAGAGAGAGAGAGAGAGAGAGAGAGAGAGAGAGAGAGAGAGAGAGAGAGAGAGGGAGGGAGGGAGGGAGAGAGAGAGAGAGAGAGAGAGAGAGAGAGAGAGAGAGAGAGAGAGAGAGAGAAGAGGCTGACCATTAGCAGAAAGAGAGGGGGGAGGGCAAGGAGGCAGAGGTACCAGGAGCAAGAGCAAAAAGGAAGAGAGAGGAGGGTGCAAGCAGCCCCTTTTATAGTGAGCCAGACACACTTGGCAGTTGCCAAATAACTGGGCGTGGCCTAGTCAAAATGCCAACAGAAACAAGGTGACCCGATAACTCCAGCAAGACAATCATTAGGGTTATGAAGTGAGGTCAAGGTTTAAATTGAAGTCCAAGAATATGCAAATCTATATAGTCCTGGTCTACACCTGGTCCCACCAACTGTAGACCCATCTTAATCTGAGCTTCAGCCCCATCCTATAGACCCAAAAATTGTTAGGATAGTCTAAATCCTCCTTCCAGTAAACAAGTTTACCATTCTGTTAGTCCTCTTTGTTTCTCCCAGCATGAGATTCCTGAGAAAATTTCCATTTCTTTGCAGTTTATTGCCTCAATATTCAGACAGCTAGTCTGAGAGACTCAAGTGTCTCCTTATAATATCATATTTTCTTTCAAGGCAGTAGTGATTTGGGACAACACTTTAGCCAAATTGCTTAGTTGTGCATAGTTCTAGTTTCCTATTTAACCTTTACCTTTATGTCAGGACCCTGAAGATGGAGTTGGAGTGCAAAAGACTGCATCTCTTTGTCTCTCTTCCAAGTATAGCCACATTGAATTGTTTTCTGCCTTTTATTATCAGTTTTGCTCTTAAGTTGGATTATTAAGGATAGGTAACTGAATTGGGCTTATTGGGGGCACAGGTTATAAATCGTAAGTGCACTTATGAAAAATTCACTTATTTCAATGTGCTGCAGGGAAGCTTCAGTTTTGGGGGATGGCATGGGGAAAAAGAAAGAAAGAAAGAAAGAAAGAAAGAAAGAAAGAAAGAAAGAAAGAAAGAAAGAAAGAAAGAAAGAAAGAAAGAAAGAAAGAAAGGAAGGAAGGAAGGAAGGAAGGAAGGAAGGAAGGAAGGAAGGAAGGAAGGAAGGAAGGAAGGAAGGAAGGAAGGAAGGAGAGAGAGAGAGAAAGAGAGAGAGAAATTGGTTTTATTGTAGTTGTTGAATCCACAAAATCTATGTTTAGTTTGCCTTCTTTGTTTACTACAAAGTCTCATAATTTACAAGAATTAAGCTAACCCAGAACTCAGTATGATCTCAGGTTGTCCTTAGAATTCTCTTGTCTCAACCTGTTGAGTATAGGAATTGAACTTGCCACCCTGTGTAGTTCCTAAAACTGTAAAAATACTATTGATGTGTGTGGAGGGGAATAGTAAAAGCAAGAAAACCTACAGTTATTGTCATTATTTCATAGTGAGAAAACCTGTTACACATTCCGAGATTAATAAAAGAAATGTTCTTTAATAAAAATGAACATTTGGCTAATGCTTAAAGAGGAACAAGACCTGAATAGAAGATTTCACTAGGTTATTGCAGTCCACATGGCCTGTCATCCTTAAGTCTCTTTTAGGTTCTGGATCCAGGTTATACTATGAACAATTTAAACAGAGGCAAGTGGCATGTCTGCCACTTAGGTAGATGGGAGATTACTTAGCAAAGATATTTCCATAATTATTTGAAGTGTTCTTTTTCAAATATTTCTTAACTAAAGTCATCTTGCCCACCTGGCAGAATCACGCTTTTCTCAAGAGAACTAATGGCTTTATGGCAGGTCAGGACTTGACTTTAGTTGTGACCCTGCACTGCCCCCTTGAGCTGGCTGTTAGAGCCCTAAGAGCTAGTTGTAAATCAGGGTTGTTTCCTTTGTTATGAGAATGAAACCTAATGGCCTGTCAATCCTGATAAAGAAGCATCTTAGAATGCTAAATCCTGCTTGTCTCTAGCAGCCCTAGTTAGCACACATCCTTGGAGGATTTTGGAGGCAATTATCCTTTAGCTTAACTTTAACTTAATGTTTTCTAATCAGATCTACTTCAGAAATCTTTTATAACATCAATTCTATTAATTGAAGTTTCTTCTATGTTACTCATTACCCTTTCCAACATAAAATCATCGTTCTATTGTGGAGGGAAAATACACACTTGTGCACATACATGCAGATATCATGTCAATACATTTTAAAATTCTATTGGATATTAGGTATGTAGTAGACATTAAATTTTGAAATTGCCACATAACCTAAACTTATATAGGCATTTAAATGAATTATATTCTAAGTACTACCCAATGAATGTGACTTTAATTAAATATAACTGATTGGTAAAATGAACAAATTTTTGCAACCAATGAAATGTAAACAAATAGCGAATTATTTGTATATATTAAAAGTAGAAGTATAACCATTTGTCCTTTTGAAAAAAATAAGTGGATTTACAAAATAATATATTTTCCGAATAACAAGGAGAATGGAGGTAGTTACATTCACATACAAAACTGTGTTATCTTTTAATAATTAAATTTCTGTCTCTTATTGATAACATGTCTCTCTCTTGGATTTTTAAGTAAGTAGCTGTTACTTAAATACAAATAAATCTTAATTTAGTACAAAACAGTGAGTGAACTGTATGTCATTGTGAAGAAATGACAGTATATAGGGATAATAACTGAGAATCTTCCACTTGTTTCAAAGCATCATTTTATATTCAAAAGAGGTAACATTTTGAGTATGAAGATACATTTTTCATGAACTGAAGAGGCATGGATATAGCTTTTAAGTCAAGAGGAAAAAAATCATCCTTTTGGCAGTTTTACATTATTCTGTGATCATACACACTAGAGAAACAAAAGCTTTCACCATAGTAAAGTTTGTGATGGTCATGAATTCACTTGGAAATAAAAATTGACTACAGAGTAAAGCCATTGGATGCATTTGTCTGGTTTATATTACCTGGGGGTAAGATGTTTTCTGACTTATAAAGTATCCATGGATTATAGACATGAGACATAAAAGAGAAAGTCTGGTTGAGAAACTAAAGGCAAACATGGCAAAAAAAAAAGAGAAAAACCAATGGTTTGATTTCTGTCATGGGTTAAGCAAAGTAGTGCGCAGGTGGTACATCACAGAGCTTCTTCAGTTAACACTATGGATTGTATCCTAACTGATAATCTTTAATTAGATGGAATAGTGTGATCATCTTTATTTATTAGACATTCATTATAACTCTCACACATACAAAAGGAACTTTGAGGACTAAAGAAATGGCTCAGTGATTACAAGTACTTGCTGATCATCCAGAGGACCCAAGTCCAGTTGTCAAGAGACAACTGTCCAAAACTACAGCTTCAGGGGATCTGATTCCTTTGACCTCTGAGGATAACTTCATTCAAACACACACACACACACACACACACACACACACACACAAACCCTACACATAATTATAAACAATAAAAATAAATTATTAAAGGAGAGGAACTTTGTTTAGAAGAGAAGGTAATTTTGTGCAGATTATACCATTAGTAGACTTAGTGAAGATGAAAAGACACCTTTTAAGAGATCATAGGAAGATGTGTCAAATCCCTCAAATTATTTGATTTGGACAAGAACAGTGGAAATAGAAATAAATTAATAAAACTAATTTTTTATCTCCAAATCTATGTATCTTAAAGCTTGATTAAAAATAAATGATAAAAGTCAGATAACTTGGAGTTATTGATAAAAGAACCATTTATTGATGTGTACCCAAAGAAAGTGAATAGGTACACAAGAAAATAAATAGGTTTGAGACAGGGTTTAGAATGGTATGTTTATTTGTTTGTTTTATATTGGGCTTTCTAAGTTTGAAATGGAATTACTCAGTAAAAACCTTTATTTCCACTTAAATCATTGTTGATGCTTCAGAAAAGTAGCACTGAATCACAAAATACACTAGCTTTGTTTTTGTTTATTAAAGAAATCACTTCTAAAATAATGGGCATTAAAACTTCATCACAATAGAAAAAATGCATGATGTGAACTACTGTTTCATTTTTGACTGTCATAGACAACTTCTCAGGGTAAAATAAATAGCTGCCTGACATGCTTTATTTATGAATAGAGATCTTGAGTAATTAATCTCAATGAAAGACTATATGGTCATGGATGTAGAATATTTTTATGATGAATTCATTATGACTTAGTCATATACTGAAAAACATGCCATCCCTTGACAGAATTCCTTAGAGAATTTCTTTGCTGTCAACCAAATTAAAATACAGAATTTAAGTGACTAGAGATTTGGCTCAGAGATTATGAGTATTAGCTGCTCTTCCAGAGGACCTACATTTGATTCCCAATATCCACGTGGTTTGTAACTCCAGTTCCAGGAGATCCTATGCCTTTTCTAGTCTCTGTGGAAATCAGTGACACACCTGTGATAGATACATACATGCAGGCAAAATACTCATTCGCAAATAATTAATAAATCTAATAAAATTCATGTAAATAAATAAAAGAATTTGAAAATTTTGAAAAAGAAAACTAAATTCCTACAAAATATGCTATAGAAGGTGTATATAATTTAAAATGAATATTGATATAGGGTATAGCTGTGTGAAACTAAAGTACATGAATAAATACTAAATGACTACATAGATACCTCCCAAAGTTTCTTACGTTGAAATTTTCCTTACGTTGAAATTTTCCTTACGTTGAAATTTTCCTTACGCTGAATATGCTATGTTACTTAGTTGCAAACTTCTGGCCACCTTTGTATTGCAGCATGACTTATGGTTGTTCTCTGAAAGAATATTTGCACAATATTTTAAAAGCCAACACATGAAAACAATTGTTTTCCAAGAAAAAGGTCAAGTCAAGCCAGAATTTGTTTTACCTGTAATACCATACTTTTTTCTGCAGCAACTTCCACAATGAAGACTTTTAATGAAAGAACCATAAGGGTGTTTTGTTGTTGCAAGATAAAAATAACTTTGTTGGTAAAAATGGAAAGAAACAGCCCAACTCTTTCCTTATTCATCCTTAGGGCTGAAAACATGAAAATCTCACACTCTCATTTTTCTCTTGGGTACAAGGTTGTCCATAGCTTAGCCCATATTTTCTTATGAATAGAATAATACTGCCTATTGGATCTTCAAGCACAATGCAAGGTGGCATATGTCACAAGAATCAAAGAAAATGACAAGCTACCAAACGAAATACTTACCCTTTGTGACCTGATGACTTTTCTAAAGCATACTATGTTGAGAAGTTCTAAAGTATGAAATCCAGTGGAGGAGGTCATTCACTACAGAGACATCCTATACAAAGGGCTTCAGGTGTGGAAGAGTTGGTGAACTATGAGAGGAAACGAAGTCAGTATCTGTGGAACTCAGAAAGTAGATGAGGCACGTGCCATGAAATGAGGTGGATTTTGACAGGGCATTTCTGAAACTTGAAAGGATTTTAACTTTAAACTAATGTCAGTAGGAAGCTTTTGAAATATTTGAGGGGACATGCTGGGATGGACTCTTTGAAAAAAGTTGCTCTGGTGTTACTTGAAGACATGGACTCTGCCAGCATTCAGGAAGTATAAGGCTTCAAGTCAGGCACATATTGGATGGAAGAAATTGTGTGTGTGTGTGTGTGTGTGTGTGTGTGTGTGTGTTTCTGCTGGATAATGCTTGCAATTTAGTTAAGAACTTTAAACAGCCATTTAACTACAGAGAGGAACTTATAACCCATTTAAAAGAAAGATAGCTTTTTCTTGTTTATTAGTGTTCCTGCTTGGCTTGACCTTAAAAGACATCAACACATTCCCAGTAACAGAAAGTACAATTGAAATTATGACATTATCCCATTTAACTTAATCTTATATTATTATTCCAAAAGAAATTAAATAATTATCATTGTCTTCTGACCTAAAGGTTTGGTAGGTTGTACTGGTCTCTGTAATTTTGATCTTAAAATAGTCTCAGAAGAACCAAGGCCACATCATTGCAAGTGACTGAATGCCAATCACCTCTTAGGATCTCTATTGTTTCTGTCGGTACTTGCATAAGGGTGGTGGCAGTTATTGTGAAAATATATGCTCAGATGAACTGTAATTAGAATGAAGTATTTAAAAGGTCTGTGGAGGGTTTGCACAGTAAGAATTTTATTTAGAAAAAGCAAGGCCCATTATAGAATAAAGGATTTTATGCTGCTGAATGATGATGCCAATAAACTAAAGCTAACTAAGAGCATATGTTTCAAATGGACAGTATTTACTTAACAAAGAAATGCTGCAAAATAGCAAGAAATTATAACAATTTATTAGCTGTTTTTGTTTTGTTTGTTTTTAACTAATCTATAACATAACAAGCTCAATTTCTATGCATTTAAAAAATAGATATTTATTTCTGGCTCATTTCACTGTCTACAACATACCAAGGCAACATATAGCTGTCCTCTATAAACTGAATCAAGAACACAACGTGCTTTCAACTTATTGCTCCTTCAGTTTTTATATAAGAAATCTTTTTATTCTACTATTTGCTGAGAAAGCAAGTAGAAAAGAGACAGAAGTTAGACATAGAGATCAGGACTTGTGAGCATTCTACAGAAGTTACTCAGGAAGTTTGAATTGGAGAATTACTCAGCCCAGGGATATGAAGTCAGGGTAGGCAATATAGTGAGACCACACATCAAAACACACACACACACACACACACACACACACACAGAGAGAGAGAGAGAGAGAGAGAGAGAGAGAGAGAGAGAGAGAGAGAGAGAAGAGGTGAATGGAGGAGGGGAGAGAATGGAGGATAGAGGATAAAGAAAAGAAGAAAAGAGAAAAAGAAAAGATCCAAATAGAGGATATATATAAATTAATAAAACCCAGGGTAAAGCTGTAGCTCACAGAATACTGGACAAGCCTGCACATGACTTCAATTTCTATCCCCAGCACATATTTCTTTTGTTTTGTTTTAAATTCTGAATCTCAAAATCGACAAAAGTCACTTCTAATCCTACCACAATTCTAGAATTAAATGAAATAACTACACTTAGGGCTGAAATTAATTGGACTTAATGGCTAAGCAGAAATTCTACCATAGTCTAAATTAGTATAAATTAACAAGGAAAGTTTGTTAGCTTTATGAAGGATTTCTCAAAGCTATTCAAGCTTTCTGTTCATGTTCATAATTATCTAATAAAATCAGACACAACACAATCAGTCCGTAAAAATGGTAGGACTATGGGTTTCCCCATATGTATTTTATGTAGTAAAATATTATATGTAGCTTAGGGTGACTCAATGTACAAGTCTTTTTATTTGTTTCCTCATATATATTTTGGACAAACTTCTCCAGAAAGAGCATGTTTGTCCAATTTTGACCCAAGGCACAGTGTTGTGACAATTATCCTTAGTCTCCAGGTAATATCACACAATATAAACATAGTACCAGAGACACTCAGCATAAGGTTGTAGCATGTGGTATGCATGTATATGATATGTATGTAAACAATTCAAGTGGTTGCTCTTAAAGAAGGAAATATATCTCTATCTGTGGGCTTCCCAACATTTCTTTGTTGCTGTTACTACTTATCAAATATAGATCTGTAGATCTTGTTGAGTGGGATGCCATGAAGAACTATTTTAAGGAGCTTGATACACACACACACACACACACACACACACATTTAGGTAAAATGCCTATATATATATGATATATATTATTAAATTGTGAAAAATTTAATAAATGCTGTAGTGCATTGGGAAATCATATATGTAGAGACATTAATACCCATCACTGAATTCAAATGATAGTCTTCAAAGAAAAAGCTGCTACAATCGCATTCTTTTTCTCATCAACTCCTTATATATATGCATTTTGATAATTTTGATAATACCTTGTTCTGTGCTCTGAATTAACCAGCAGGGTCAAAGTATAAATAATTAAGAAAAACATCTGTTTTCATGTTATAAATTGAGATATAGAAACAAAGCTACAGACAGGAACTAATAATTGTCAAGTACTAATAATTATAAAGGGCTGGCTAAGTGTCTAAATTGAAAATGGAATTAATAATTAGAAATACATGGATTGTAGAAAGAGTATGAAAGTTTGTGTAAACTGTAAGAAAAGCCTAGAACAAAATGGAACCAGATACAGACATCATTGTTTTTGATATTTTTCATACATTGTTTTTCTTTTTTAAATGAAAAATAGTTAAAATAATATATTTTAATTACAGTTTACAGAAGCCAACTCTGTAGTTTTACTTTTCCTTGAATTGGAATCACCTTGAAAATATCTGAAGAGCATAGTAAAAATTTCAAGGGTATTAAATAGAATATCATCAATAAGTATTGCACATTTCTGTCAAGTTCAAGCCTACCAAGCTGTGCTGATAAAGGAACTTATAAAAGGGGAATTGGTTTTTCATGTCCCAGTACAGGAATTCTGTCACGAAAGTCACCCCATTCTAGGAAGTTCTTTTTGTTATCAGAGTCCTGAGAGATCCCAGTTCTTATATCTTAGATGCCCCCTACCTCCTAGTTTCTTAAACTATGAGTCAGGACACAATATCAGGTAATATAGCTGCATGTGAAAGGCGTGGACATCTGACAAAAGCAGACCTGTGTTGAATTATTTGGCTTTACCGCCAGCTTGATTCTGAACACACTGCATGCATACTACAACCACGCATGTTTTCCTGCCACACAACTTCCACCATGGTAATGTGGCAAAGACACATTATTATTAATTATTAACTAGCAATGTTAAAGACACACTTTATCAATCTCAATAATTGGAAGGACCTGGTCACAAGGTGAACAAACAAACAAACAAACAAACAAAGCACCCTACCATAACTTCATGTTCTTTTAGTTGAGTATGGTTGGGTGCTATTTATTAGACGCTGTACTCTAGATCATGACTGAGACCTCTTCAAACAGCACATTGCCAAATCAAGAGAGTCTGTAGAAAAACTGATCTAGCATAGTCCACATGAATAGACTATTGTATAGAAAAAGATTTTGGAAGTTCAAGTATTTCATATTTTATTTTGGCCTAAAATAATTTTATATATCCATTTAAACAATTATATACAATTATATTTCTACAATATGTGCACAATAGATGATTTCAGTGAACTTAAAGGAAATATTTAACTTTATAATCCCACCACATTAAAAAAAGTCTGCAGTTAGTACTTTTGGGCTATAAATGCTATGCGTATGTGTAAATGTCAGTTTTGGGTGTACATATTGAGTATATATGAATGAAGAATATGTTGCATACTTTGCTAGAGTTCTTGAGGGCCACTCCTTAGTCTATCTTTCTCATTCCCACATTTCATTTTATTTCTTTTAAATTCTCCATCTGAAATTTTCTCATTTGCTTTCTAGTTTTTCCAGTAAAACTCTAACTTTTCTTTGAAATGCTTCCTAAATACCAAAATGTCAACACTGGTATCTTTTATGTCCAGGCTTCCCAAGGATTAATTGCATGCACTCTTCATATTGACAATTAATTTTGGTCAGTCCCAGCATGCCCAGGAAAGGAGCTTAGGGGCTAAATGATAACATGCTATTTACAATTTTAAATAGAAAATAAAAGACCATTTAAAACAACCATATTTAGCATTTTGCCTAGTATTGTTTTCTGTGAAACAACCTCAAACTTAGTCTCTTTTTAAATTAGAAGGTTCAGAGAACAAAAAATTTAGAGACCCTCATCTCAACACCATTAAAAAAAAATCAGAAAGTCTAAAGTATTCACGTGACACAGTTTTGTCAATGAAGGAACTAAATTTAGGCACTAGGTCCACTGATCTGTCTTGCTAATCCCAGATAAGAGTTACCAGTACAATGGGCAACATTTTAATTCTATATGGGCAGATGTTTGGAAGTATTTATTTCTTATGACAAATAAAAATAGCATTTTCTAGGCCGGTCCAAATATTGAATCATTCTAATCAAATAACCTGTACAAAAGCTTAAGAGAAATCCCAGATAGCCTGAATTTTATACAGGACAAAGATATGAGCCTATTCTTTGTTCAGAAAACAAAACAGTACATAACAAATGTAAACAACTGCCCAAAACCTCTTTCAATACTGGAGTTGTAGGAGACAGTTTTATAGAAGCCAAGGAAGGCTTTGTAAATGAAGCTTCATGGTTGATCTAATTCATTGCCATGACATTGACACACAACTGCCCAGTATCCAGTACCAGGGCTGGTTAACTTCATTAAGCATTCTCTGTATAGAAGGCTTTTCTGTTGTTGTTTTGTTTTGTAAGCATCTCTAAATCTTTTCTAGAAGAAACATTTCCATCTTGTTACTAACTCTCCAATGTCAGATCTAGGATCACCAATGACAAATTTTGTCAGTGGTGCTTGAAACACAACAATTATGTATAGGAAGCTCCATTTGGGTAGATATGACTAAACAGTTTTTATTTATTTGTTTTGTTTGTTTGTTTTGTGGGAGGCAATACACCAGGATAGCCTTCAATTTACAGAGATATATCTGCCCCTGCCCCTATCCTTGTCCCTGCCCCTGCCCCTGCACCTACAAATGCCCTAGTGCTGGAATTACAGCCACTGTACCCACTGATCAAACTGATTTTAAAGGTAACTTTTAGTATTTGAATGATTATTAAGAAGTTATTTGTTCCAGAAATCTTAAGTCACTAAACTTTATTTTAGCTAATGAATTTATACATATAATTATCTTATTTTCATTCCTGACTGAATGTTTTTCTGTACTTCACACAATCCTTTATATTAATAATAACAACCTTCATAAAATATATAATGGCTTTTTACCCTTTCTTTTGATTATAAATTTCAAGTATGCCTCTTACATTCATGTTTTATATAGGCATGCTGTTGATCTTTTAAGTAACCTTTGAATTGAACTATTTTTCAATATTCTCAAGATAATTTTTTCAAGTAGCTTCAGCCAAGTGTTTTTGAGTTTATCCTGTTACTGCTTATTTGTTGATAACCCTATAAAATACAGAAATAGTGTATGGTTCTATATTATATAGGATATCATATATAATATATCACTATAATATATAAATAATGAAAAATATTTTCTTAAGAAATATAAATGACAGAAGTCTCTAGAACTTGACATAAAGTGGCCCATGTGACTATAAGGTAAATATACCAACTCAGAGCTTCAATTATTGCCACCAGCAGGGAGACATTTCATGATTTCTAACATACTCTTTAATACCTTTCAGAAAACTTCTGTTTTCTGATTGCTTATTGGACTTGTGTTTATTTTTCATTGTCTTATGTACACTTGATGATATGAACATGTATATAGTCTAGTCCCTGAACTAGCAAAATGAAATTCATTCTCTGGCATTAGTGTTAAGATAAAGAAGTCTTGCTATATGATGGACAGAGCTGTGATATTATTCATCAATATTTTTTATTACATTTCTTTTGTTGAAGTTTGTGAGTAGTGTAATCTAGGAAGCAAAGTAAAACATGGAGCTAAACAAATTGCTTCTCATATTTACAGAGAGCAGGCATGCATATTACTTCACATTTGCATAACTGAGGGTGTAAAATACTGCTGTAGTGTTTTGATGATTCAACTGTTTGATGCTTCATCAGTGAAGAGCTGATGTTAACAGAGCTTGACATGATAAAGCAATATGATAATTGCATATGGTTAAAGATGAACACTTCACAATACAAATATATAAAACTCTTAGGATTCATTGCTTATCAGAAATTCAGAATTCTGGGTTGCAGAAAGGGATATAATTTGATATTTGAACTCAAGAACTGGATTAGATCAGTTAGAGATGCAGCAATATTTGCAAGGTCTGTATGACCTTTACATAGTATGATCTAGTTAAATCTGTTTTTCCGGATGTTTATATGTATGCACATTGACATTTAAACTGAAAACAATGTGATATCAAACCTCTCATTAAGAAGCATGCAACAGACAAATTATTATTCCAAAAGAGGTGTCTATTCTTCTGGAGATAAATGTTTGTTTCTTAAAAATCAATAACAGCTTATATGATACATCATTCAGTAGTGGTAAGCAAGGTTAAAGGTATAATATTTGAACTTTATAAATTAGACAAGTTCAAAATAAGTCACACCAGGGTCACTGTTTGATGTTCTGCTGTTGTTCAGAGCTTTACTGCATGTTCAGCATGTGCTAAGGTGGTGATTTCAAACAATTGTCTTTATTGATTTATTGTATAGTTGTCATAACTGGATAATATACAGAGGTGCCAGTTACAGACATATTAGGTAAGAACGTGTATGTATTATTTGGTGTGCATTTGGGCCATTACTTTGTGGTATTTGCAATATAGAGGAGTACTAACCATTATCATAATTAAAATGAAGTGTTTTTCACAAATATATAGATGGGGCAATGTCCTAAGTGCCAACCACAAGCAAGAGAAAATTGATGTAAACTTATATCTATTGTGTCAACATGCTTGAAAGGTATCACTAATATCCAAGACCCAACTGTTCTAGGAAAATAAACAGGACAGTTTGCACTTACTGTCCTGTTACCCCTTTAGAATTCAAAGCAGCCATGCTTGTTACTACCTGAGCTCAGGCATAACCTTTGCAAAGTTTTAAATTTACAAATACCAAAATATACATAATTCTACTTCTGAATTACACTGAAGTAGAAATGGATATTTTTGGAGGTCTCTAGACTCTTAATGATGGTATTCATTCATGTAATTCAGAACATTGTTATGGTATAGTTCAATGCTGGCAGACACACATGACATTATATCATTTCTATATTGTTTTTAACAAGGAACCCAAATGAATTGAAAATAACTCTATTGTGAATAATGACAGGGGTTGGCACATGATAATGCTTGTCATGTTTTCGGTAAACAGAGACACTTCTTGTCTCTTTAACAAGTAATTTCTTATGTGCCTTTTACTTGATATGATGCTTTTTCTCAAATAAAAATACTTAAGTGACAGTCTAAGTCCCTTGTTATAAAAACACACATGCTTCCCCACGGTGCTCATTGGACCCAGGCTCTCATTTCATTGTACCTGTCCCGAAGGAACATGTCTCTCACCAGTCTCTTATGGAACAAACCTAAAGCTCGTTTTTCTTGTAATGTCTGCACACATTTTGATTCATGTTTTTGTTGCTTTGCCTTTTGACTTTACCTCTCACTAAACCTCATACCTCTTGCTTTGTGAAATATTGTATGTATTTCTCAGTTTTGTTTGTGGTAGCCTATTTTTTGGTAGAGAATTTAGTAAGACTGAGAATCTTCAAAAACTCAATCCATTCTTATCTCCTTGTACTAAGCTCAACTCAAAGTGGATCATGGACCTCCACATAAAACCAGACACACTGAAACTAATAGAAAAGAAACTGGGGAAGAATATTGAGGACATGGGCACAGGGGAAAAATTCCTGAACAGAACACCAATACCTTATGCTCTAAGATCAAGAATTGACAAATGGGACCTTATAAAATTACAAAGTTTCTGTAAGGCAAAGGACGGCATCAAAAGGACAAAATGGCAAGTGCTGGCAAGGACGTGGAGAAAGAGGAACACTCCTCCACTGCTGGTGGTATTACAAGATGGTACAACCACTCTGGAAATCAGTCTGGCGGTTCCTCAGAAAACTGGACATGACACTTCCAGAAGCCACTGCTATACCACTCCTGGGCATATACCCAGAGGATTCCCGGCATGCAATAAGGACACATGCTCCATTATGTTAATAGCAGCCTCATTTATAATAGCAAGAAGCTGGAAAGAACCCAGATGTCCTTCAATGGAGGAATGGATACAGAAAATGTGGTGTATTTACACAGTGGAATACTACTCAGCAATGAATTCATGATATTTTTAGGCAAATGGTTGGAACTGGAAAATATCATCCTAAGTGAGGTAACCCAATCACAAAAGAACAAACATGGAGTGCAATCACTGATAAGTGGATATTAATTAGCCCAGAAGCTCTGAATACTCAAGACACAATTAGCATATCAAATGATTCCCATGAAGAAGGAAGGAGAGGGCCCTGGTCCTGGAAAGGCTTGATCCAGCATTGTAGGGGAGTAACAGGACAGAGAAATGGGTGGAGGATGATTGGGGAATGGGTGGAGAGAAGAGAGCTTATGGGACATATGGGGAGGGGGGATCCAGGAAAGGGGAAAGCTTTTGGAACGTAAACAAAGAATATAGAAAAACTCAATCCTTTTTGAGGTATTATAGTGCATGACTTTAATCTCAGGAGGTAGAGACAAGAAAATCTCTGAGTTAGAGATCATCCTGAGATACATTGCTTGCATGCCCATGAGTCCACAAGTGTAGTGTGTGTGTGTGTGTGTGTGTGTGTGTGTGTGTGTGCGTGTGCGTGCGTGTGTGTGTGTGTGTGTGTGTGTGTGTATTTGTCTGTGTGGCAGGATAGTAAGGTGTATGTAGAGAAAAGAGGTCAATCTTGGGAACCTTTCCTCAGGAGCTGTCCAGTTTGTATTTGGGGGATAGAGTCTCTTACAAGGTCTAATAGTGTTTTTCAACCTTCCCAATGCTGTGGCTCTTTCTCCTGTTCCTCATGTTGTGGTGACATCCAACCATAAATTATTTCATTACTATTTCAAAACTTCAATTTTGCTAGTTATAAATCGTGATATAAATCTTTGATATGCAGGATATCTGATATTCAACCCCCAAAGTGGTCATGACCCACATATTGAGAATCATGCCCTACAGGTTTTCTAACTAAGCCTACAATGTCTCTCACGGGCCCTAGAGCTTGATTAATCTAGGCTATTTGGACACTGAACTACAAAGATGCTGCTATTTTTGGCTCCCAACATTGGGATCACAGGACACACAAGAGTATTATACTATACTATACTATATTATATTATATTATATTATATTATATTATATTATATTATATTATATTATATTATATTATATTATATTATATTACATTATATTATTATATGTTTCATATAATATTTGAAATACTCAGTATCTGAGCATAGAACTGGAGTTCTGATGCAATGTGACAATTTATTACCACTGAGCCATCTATCTAACCCCCAAACTTCTTTAACCATCTGTTAAAGAATCATCTGTTATATGAGTCTCTACAGTGTTTTCTACTATCAGCTTTATCAGGTAGCTTATTGTATTAAGGATTGGAAATGTGCCAGCGTGACCAAGGATAGTCCATTTTCGTTGGCAGAAGGATGTGGACTTCTAGTTAAGGAATAATCTATTTAGAAAAAGAGCAACAGGAAGTCCAGTCGATTTTAGGAAGGAAAAGGTGAAAACATTATACTGGTTCTCTCACTGATTAATGTATGAAACTAATTAAAATATCAATATACTACTGGGTCATATGCTAGTTCTGTTTTAAAGTTTTTTGAGAAATCTCCAAACTGATTTCCATATTGGCTATTCTAGTGGATATATATACTCCTAGATTTATTGCTGCTTTATTGACTATTGAAAAAATCGGGATTAACCTAGTTGTCCATCAACAGATGAATGGATAATGAAATTTAGTATATCTATATTTGATATATATTCATATTCATGTTATGTATTAAGAGGGATCACAGTATTTCAGAAAGAACTTTTAAAAAGCCACATTCATTCTCATATTTGTCTATGGATATTATATATATGTAAATAAGTATATGTATATATAGGTACAGTATAGCATAGAAAAGAGAAAAAGGCTAAATATTAGGCAATGAAGAAGAACTGAATTCAGCTAAGGACATGAATTATGAAAGAGGTCATAAAACTTATTTTCTGTCTAACTCTGTCATAGGATTTTGGGGGTTTTGTGGTGAATAATAGTGAAAATGTAAAATACAATGTGAAACTACATACCTTCCAGTCCAAATGATGACTCTGATTGTATAAAAATTTATTGAGATATATAGACTTTGGATGTGTTTAATTTCCTCCTCTTGCCATTATGAACTAATCTTTTTGTTTAAATTCAGTTTATATCCTGAAAAGAGACTCCTTCCCTCTTATCTTTTCAATCCCACCCTGATTAAACTCCTCCCCCATTGACACCTTTTGTTCTCAGAAAAGAGGAGCTCTCCTTTGGGTTTCACCCTACCCTGAGGATCTGATCCAAGCTGGACTAGGCACTACTCTCCCCCTGAGGCCTAATAAGGTAGTCCAGGTAAGGGAAACAGGATCTGATTGCAGCGAACAGACTAGGATCATCCACAGCTCCATTTGTTAGGAGACCCACATGAAAAGGACCAGCTCCTACATAAACCCTGGTTCCTGAGCTCCCATAGTCACAGGCTAGTCAACTTTGTATGTCTTTTTCTTCTTGATCTATCCAGCTTGCTCACTTCTATGCCACATCTTCCATAAATTCTTCCTGAGTTCCACCTGATGTTTGCCTCTGGGTCTCTTCATCTGCCTCTATCCATTGCTAGATGAAGCCTCTCAGGAGACAGTTATGCTAGTTTTCTATTTGCAAGCATAGCAGAGTATCATTAATAGAGTT
The DNA here is from genome assembly GCF_947179515.1 of Apodemus sylvaticus. Lineage (NCBI taxonomy): Eukaryota > Metazoa > Chordata > Mammalia > Rodentia > Muridae > Apodemus > Apodemus sylvaticus. Next base: position 43,831,465 of record NC_067495.1, read on the forward strand.
AGGGCTTGTCTCTCTCAAACAGGATGAGTCTTGACTTGGAGCAGTTATTGGTTGGCTGTTCCCACAGTCTCTGTTTTATCTTTATCCTTGCACATCTTGTAGGCCAGACAGATTTTGAATTGAAAATTTTGTAGGTGGATTGATGTGAACATCCTTCCTCTGAAGTCCTGCCTGGCTATAGGAGGTGACTACTTCAGTCTCTATAGCTCTCTTTGGTAGGAATCTCAGCTAAGATCACTCCCATAGACTCCCTGTATCCTTTCTTGTCACAGGCCTCCAGCTAGTTACCAGAGATCCCTCATTTCCTTTCTCACCCCCAGCTGTCTCCTGTCCCTGATTCCCCACATCTGATCGCCATCCCATTCCCCTCCTCAGCCTCTCTCCTACTCATTTCCCTCTTTCATCCACCTCTAATGACTAGTTTCTCCTTCTGAGTGAGGTTTGAGCATCCTCCCTTGGGTCCACCTTATTACTAAGTTTCTTTGGGTTTTCAGATTGTAGCATAGTTATCCTGCACTTTATGACTATTGTCCTCTTACAAGTGAGTATTTGTCTTTCTGGCTCTGGGCTAACTTACTCAGCATGATATTCTCACATTCCATCCATTTTCCTGCAAAATTTATGATGTCTTTGTTTTTAATAGCTGAGTAGTATCCCATTGTGTAGATGTACCACTCATTCTTTATCTATTCTTCACTTGTGAGATATTTAGGTTGTTTCCAGTTTCTGGTTGTTACAAATAAAGCTAATATAGCTACTAAGAATATAGTTAAGCAAATGTCCCTGTGGTATAGTGGGTCAGCTTTTGGATATATGCCAAGGAGTGGTATAGATAGGTCTTGTGGTAGAACTATTCCTAGTTTTCTGAGAAAGTGTCAAACTCATTTCCAAAGTGATAGTACATGTTTGCACTCCCACCAGGAATGGAGGAGTGTTCCCCTTGCTCTATGTCCTTGCCAGCATATGCTGTCACTTGATTATTTTTGATCTTATACGTTCTGATGAGTGTAGAATGGAACCTCAGAGTTGTTTTGATTTGTATTTCCCTGATGACTAAGGACATTGAACATTTCTTTAAAAGCTTCTCTGACATTTGAGATTCCGCCATTGAGAATTTTCTGTTTAGCTTTGTACCCATTTTTTAATTGGGTTATTTGGTTTGCTGGTACCTAATTTATTGAGTTGTTTATGTATTTTGGATATTAGCCTTCTGTCAGATGTAGGGTTGGTTAAGATCCTTTCCCAATCAGCAGGCTGCAGTTTTGGCCGTTTGACTGTCTTTTACCTAATAGAAGCTTTTCAGTGTCATGAGGTTCCATTTATCAACTTTTGATCTTAGAGCCTGAGCCATTGGTGTTCTGTTGAGTAACTTGTCTCTTGCAACAACGCATTTAAGGCTGTTCTCCACTTTCTGATATGTTAGATATAGTGAATCCAGTTTCATGTTGAAGTATCTGATCCATTTGCACTTGAGTTTTGTGCAGAATGATAAAATTTTTTTCATTGGCAGTCTTTTTTTTATTGATATATTTATTTACATTTCAAATGATTTCCCCTTTTCTGGACCCCCACTCCCCAAAAGTCCCATCAGTCCCCTTCCCTCCCCCTGTTTTCCCACCCAACCCTTCCCACTTCCCTGTTCTGATTTTGCTCTATACTGCGTCACTGAGTCTTATCAGAACAAGGGGCCACTCCTCCGTTCTTGTACCTCATTTGATGTGTGGATTATGTTTTGGGTATTCCAGTTTTCTAGGTTAATATCCACTTATTAGTGAGTGCATACCATGATTCATCTTTTGAGTCTGGGTTACCTCACTTAGTATGATATTCTCCAGCTCCATCCATTTGCCTAAGAATTTCATGAATTCATTGTTTCTAATGGCTGAATAGTACTCCATTGTGTATATATGCCACATTTTTTGCATCCACTCTTCTGTTGAGGGATACCTGGGTTCTTTCCAACTTCTGGCAATTATAAATAGGGCTTCTGTGAACATAGTGGAACATGTATCCTTATTACATGCCGGGGAATCTTTTGGGTATATGCCCAGGAGTGGTATAGCAGGATCTTCTGGAAGTGAGGTACCCAGTTTTCGGAGGAACCGCCAGACTGATTTCCAGAGTGGCTGTACCAATTTGCATCCCCACCAGCAATGGAGGAGTGTTCCTCTTTCTCCACATCCTCGCCAACACCTGCTGTCTCCTGAGTTTTTAATCTTAGCCACAGAATGATAAATATTGATGAATTTGTAATCTTCTACATGCATCCAGTTAGACTAGCACCATTTGTTGAACGTACTTTCTTTTTTTCCATTGTATGGTTTTGACTTCTTTGTCAAACATCAGGTGTCCATAGGGTTTATTTTGGGGTCTTTGATTCAATTTCATTGTTCAATTTATGTTTTTATGCCAATACCATACAGTTTTTTTTATTACTATTGCTCTGTAGTATAGCTTGTAATCAGGGATGGTGATACCTCAAGAAGTTCTTTAATTGTACAGAATTGTTTAAGCTGTCCTGGGTTTTTGTTTTTCCATATGAGTTTGAGAATTGCTCTTTCAAGGTCTATAAAGAATTGTGTTGGAATTTGTAAGTTTCTTATAATAAAATTCATAATATTAAAATACAGATTACCAATATTCTTGATATAGTGAAAATTTTGTGTTTTTCACAAATCAACAGACCCAGACCCATCACTATTATATCCACAATGCCAACTCATTCTTTTTTTTTTATTCGATACATTTTTTATTTACATTTCAAATGATTTCCCCTTTCCTGGCTCCCCACTCCCTGAAAGTCCCATAAGTCCTCTTCTCTCCCCCTGTTCCCCCCATCCACCCCTTCCCACGTCCCTGTTCTGGTATTGCCCTACACTGCTGCACTGAGCCTTTCCAGAGCTAGGGGCCACTCCTCCATTCTTGGACATCATTTGTTATTTTGGGTATTCCAACTCTCTTTTGATCCATACAAATAATATAAGACTGTATATTTAAGTTGCTTAAAAAGCACTAATATATAGTACCCCAAAGACACACTGATATCATGTAAATATGTAGTTTATCTTAATTGAAAATTGGGTTGCTGATGAAGATTATGCTAAGTTCAGAATTTTAATTTACAATTATGTAAATATGTAGCCTTATATCATGTTTTTGATTATATGATATAAAAATGAGAGACTTATCTTTGTGTACTTTGTTTTATCTGTTTTGATATTTTCATCTAATTTTTTATGCATCTATAATTGTCAAGACTGAATGTTTGAATGAGATATTCAAATTTAATATATCTCTGATTGTATAATTGCAATTAGAATTAACAATAACTGGATCTTCTACTGCTAAAATATATTGGAATTTCTACTAAAATGAATCATGAAAATATCTAGAGCAGTAACATCAATTTTTAGCAGTTCACATGAATAAATCCACTAGAGATTCATAAAAATCTTTAGTGCTTTTATTTTCAATTATGTTTAAAAATAAGATCTTGCCAACCTTGAATGTTATGTTTTCTCCAAAGCCATCTTTTGGATTTGGCACACGTCCATAAATCTGTCAGTATTCCCACTAAGAGTCACTTGAGTAGGCTAGTGTCTTCTAAGCCTGTGTCCATCAATATCCAGAAAAAAATTCAGACACTAAAGAAAAAAAAAGGGAACTGCAGGAGAAAAATAAACCTCGAGTACCATAATGGATTCTTAATTTGGCTACCAGGGAAGTAAGTTTACCTAGTTTAAACAATGTAGTCACTTGAAATAGCACTCAAATCTCGAGTTTACAAAATTTCCAAGTGAACTTTATGGGTTTTTGCTTTCAGAAAATCAACCCTTGACTGAGCCCATGCTTTTCATGCCTTATTTCTCCTTCTTCTTCCCTTCCTTCTTTGTCTGTAATTTTCATTACCAATTTTTTTATGCTTCCAAGACTTAGGTACAATTACTTTTCTGTCATATCATTTTAAGCTCAGCATTTCTATATCAGTCTACCTTGATCATACCCAATACATGACTTACTTTTTCTAGTGTTTCCTCCCCCCTGCCTCTTCTTCTTTTCATGGAGCCAATGAGTTTATTAGGATTATATGCAGGAACATGGACGACTCATTACTGGAAGTTCTCAACTCCCCTGCCCCCACAAACAACTAACCAACATCTCAGCCATTAGGAGAGTCTCACTCCTTTATTTTGCCAAAGTAAGTGCGGTGTTATGAAGTCTTTTATTATTGCCTTGAAACTCAATCTGATATCACCAAAATTTACACATTTCAGATTAAAATAAAAAGGAACCTTCTATGGATAGAACAGAATTTCACTATGTTTTCATACTTGGTTTCCAGACAAACACACCTATAACTATACTTGACCCTTCTGCCACAGTTTGCCTCATACTCTGGGGATCAAATTGAAGAATTCATGCATATAAGGCAAGCACCCTACCAACTCAACTCCATCTCCAGCTCTTTTCCATTCTTTTATAAACTGTTCCTTGGGCCACAGAGACAAACCTGTAGGGTCACTTCATCAAGCATTCCACATTTAGTCCTTTGAAAGTTACCTTAAATTGCAATTCCTGTTAAGTATTTACTTTAAAAAGAAATTTGGTTTACTGTTGGTAGAGTAATACACTGGATGGAAAGAAAAGTTATACATGGAGTTTAAAAATAGCTGTATCCAGAGAGGCTTCCATGTTTGTGAACTTATTCTAACAGAATAAACTTAAAAATTTTGAGTCAAACAGTGCAATACATTCATTCTTCCTCCACATAAAATGGTTAAGACTCCTGATGTTCATTCACCTAATAGAAGAAAAGCACTGGAATAAGATATCCAATGCCTTCTGCTTTTTTGTTTGTTTGTTTGTTTTGTTTTTGGATTTTCGAGTCAGGGGTTTATCGATTTAGTCCTCCTTGGATGTCCTAGAACTCACTCTATAGACCAGTCTGATCTCAAACTCAGAGATCCACCTGCTTCTGCCTCCCAAGTGCTGGGATTACCTACTTTTTTCTACTTACATGCTTCAGAGACTCCAAATAATATTATTTTGGGGCCATTGATTAAATTCCATTTCAATAAAAATTTTTATAAGATTATATTATACTTTTAATTATTTATAGAGAGTGGAAGCATTCCATCATTTTCATTTTCAACTTTTTATACATATGTGAATTGTAATGTATAATAATAGTAAAATGGATAGTTTCCTTAAGCCTAGCCATTTGCTTAAAAGGCTACTGATATATAAATGAAAGTCAGATTGGCAACAAAGGAAAATAATAAACCCACCAAAAAAGACTGCATTGCTCAAAATCAAGTAAGTCAATGTCTATAATTGAGAAAATAAATGTTTTTATATAATCAAAAAACAAGAATAAACAAACTCATAGCTCTATTAACTTCGGTAAAATCCTCTAGGAATCTGAAATAAAGCTTGTAGATAAAACCCACTTCTAATACAAAGAAAAATCTCACTTTAGCCTTTTGTACATAAACCAAAAGCAAACAGATAGTGTGAGAAATAGATAAATGGAAAGAGTGGACTTAAGGGATACTGCTTGTTTTCATTTCCCCCCTTTATTGAAAATAGGCTCTTTTCTCATACAATATATTCCGATTACAGTTGCTCTTCCCTCTACTTCTTCCAGTTCCTCTCTACATCTCTACTACCCTCTGGACCTACTTCCGTTTCTGTCGTCACTCATCAGAAAAGTAGAGGCTTCTAAAAGACAAGAACCACTCATGACAATATAAGACATAATGACAATCATATTTAACCCAGACAAGGCAACTCAATAGAAGAAAAGGAGTTTCAAGAGTAGGCACAAAAGCCAGAGTCATACATGTTCATATGCTTAGGAGTCCCATAAAAATACTAAGCTAATAGCTATAATATATGCAGAGGACATATTGTAGAATTATGCAGACCCTGTTATTCCTGTTTAAGTCTTTGATCTCTCTTTGCTCAGTTGATTTAGAGGGCCTTTGTTCTCCTGGTGTCCTCCATTCCTGCTGGCTCTACTGTGTGCTGCAAGCTCCCTCAATCTCTCTCTCTCTCTCTCTCTCTCTCTCTCTCTCTCTCTCGCTTGGTCCCCAAGCAAATTCGAAAAACATGTACGTATGTTCATATTATTCGGCCATTGTATTATCCAGAAGAAATATTTTAAAACTTCCTTGATTGAAATTTACCCATAAGAAACAGTGAGGGAGGAAGGTGATAGCTGCTGAGGCAGTCAGGTCAGCTGAATCACAGCTGGCAATCAATGGAGTGGCAGATGTCTCAGCTAGATCATCCTCACAGAAATGTAGTACATTTACACAATGGAGTATTAGTAAATTAAAAACAATGACAATAAAATTTTCAGACAAATGGATGGAATTAGAAAAGATCATCTTGAGTGAGTTGACCCAGACCAAGACTGACATTGCACTCACTTATATTAGCTGTAAAGAATAAGCATGCTAAAATCCAGTCTGAAAGATGGTAAGTAACAAGGAGATCCCAAAAAGGACAGGGTGCATAAAACACACTGAGAAGGGGAAATAGAATAGACATCATGGGTGGACAGGTGGAGACTGGGCAGGTATGGGATCAGTGAGGGGATGGGGTTAGGAACAGGAAGGATGAGGTGGCAAAGGAGTTCTGGGAGAGACAACTGGAATTGGGATGAGTTAGAAACCTAGAACAATGAAAACTCAGGGGGATCTATCTGCATGACTGTAGCTGAGACTGGTAGAAATGGAGGATACAGAGCCTGAATAGCCCATCTTCTGAAAACAGGCAAAACTTTCAATTTTGGGACTAGGGGACCAAAACAGCCACAAAAGCTTTGGCCTACAATTTGTCCAGCCTACAAGATGTGCAGAGGTAAAGATGGAGCAGAAATTGAGCAAATAGCAAACCAGTGACTGGTCCAGCTTGAGACCCATACCATAAGAGGGAGCCCACTCCTAATACTGTTAGTGATATTCTACATACTTGCAGGCAGGAACCATTATTAAAACAACTCAATCTCCATGCAGCAACTGTTGGAAACAGATGCAGAGACACACAGTCAAACATTACGTGGAGCTGGAGGAATATTGTGGACGATGGGGGAAGGATTGAAGGAGCCAGAGGGGTCAAGGACACCACAAGACAACCTACAAAATCAACTAACCTGAACCCATAGGGGCACACAGAGGCTGAACTGCTAACCAGGGAACTTCCATGGGATTGACCTAGGCACTCTTCAGATACATAACAGTTTTACAACTGGGTCTTCATGTGGTACTCTAACAGCATTCACAACAACTGTATGAGACTCTGTTGTCTGCTTTTGGGACACTTTTCCTTTACTCAGCTTCCTCAAAATGAGATGTGCCTAGTCTTACTGCTACATGGTATCCCAAGGCTGGTTGTTATCTATGAGAGGCCTAAGAAGGGGAGAAGGGGTGAATGGGAGGAGTGGAGTTAGGGGAGGGAGGAATTGGAAGAGAAGAGGGAAAAGAAACTATGGTTTGAATGTAAAGTTAATCAACTAATTAACTAATAGAAAACATACAGGAGTCTAAATAAAGCTTGCTCTTGTAAGTGAATTAAATTTATACTGAGCATAACCACAAATTACCTCTGAGCACATTAAAGAATTTGATCATCTATAAGGTGACTGACCATTAACTTGTAATTATTTTTTAACAGCTACAAGTTAGTAGCATTTATAAGAATGGATTTTACAGTTTTATCCTTGTTAAACTTGAGCCTTAAAATTTTAAATTGAAAATCCCTTCACATCAAAATAAAACTTTAGGCCAATAGGTTAGTTATACGTTATTTTTAAAGTCAGGTTTTGTTAACATAAGTATACTTTTATAAACATAGAAATTTATGGTCACATAAAAATCCTTCCTAATAAAAATATATTGAAGACTTGCCATTGTCTCTTAAGCTAAAAAAAAGAAATAAATCATAACCAAAGGGTTATTAGGAATAAGAAATTTTATGGGTTTTGCCTTTTACCAATAATATCCATGGCTGTTTCTGGCTATCCTCATAGGCAGCTTTTTCCTGTTAGTGATTTCTAGAGACAGCTCCGTATTAATATCTTTCTTTGTTCAATTAGTTTAGATTTATTTACTATTTATTTTTAAAGCAAGGAAACTCAGCTGAAGGAGTGCACTAAACCCCCTTTTCACATTTCTGTCTCTTTATTCCATTTTTGTCTCCAAACTCTTCATGTCCCATCTATTCCAAATTTCTGTTTACTAGACTCCATCCTCAAAGACCTTATTCATAATGTTTCCCTGCACTGTAGCCTAACTACATTTATTTTCTCTCATGCTGGATCACTTTCCATTCTCAAAACATCTCAACCCTTCATGTGCTAATTTATATATGAGGTCAGTTAATATTGAGCCCAGAGCTTGTTTAAGAATATCCATTTAGCCCAAGGATGTGCAAACTGGTTTCCAAAGGTACACATGATTACTGCAGCTTTGAATTTTTTTATAGTCCACCCAATGAACTGTCATCCAGGTTAAAATAAGCCGTAGTGCCAACCAAATAGTCAACAACAGAGAAACACCTATTAAAAGCTCATAGTAAGTTTAGGCTGTTGACTATTACAACCAAGATGGTTTCTTTCTCTCTCTCTCTCTCTCTCTCTCTCTCTCTCTCTCTCTCTCTCTCTCAGCTTTTAGAAAATGTACATATAAAACAGAGACTCCTTTTCCTTTTAAAGAGTCATCTATAAAATCACTAAAAGCAAACTATGATGGTTTGTTGATGCTCATCCCAGGGAGTAGCATCATTAGAAAGTGTGGCATTGCTGGAGTAGGTGTGTCCCTGTGTGTGTGGGCTTTAAGATCTTCATCCTAGCTTCCTGGGAGTCAGTATTCTGCTAGCCGCCTTTAGATGAAGATGTAGAATGCTCACCTTCTGAACTATACCTGCCTGGAAGCTGCCACGTTCCTGCCTTGATGATTATGGACTGAACTTTTAAGACTGGCGGTTCCTCAGGAAACTGGACATGTCACTTCCTGAGGACCCTGCAATACCACTCTTGGGCAATATACCCAGAGGATTCCCTGGAATGCAATAAGGACACATGCTCCACTATGTTCATAGCAGCTCTATTTATAATAGCCAGAAGCTGGAAAGAACCCAGGTGTCCGTCAACGGAGGAATGGATACAAAAAATGTGGTATATATACACAATGGAGTACTATTCAGCCATCAGAAACAATGAATTCATGAAATTCTTAGACAAATGAATGGAGCTGGAGAACATCATACTAAGTGAGATAACCCAGTCTCAAAAGATCAATCATGGTATGCACTCACTGATAAGTGGATATTAACCTAGAAACTTTGAATACCCAAGACATAATCTACATATTAAATGATGTCCAAGAGGAACGGAGGAGTGGCCCCTGGTTCTGAAAAGGCTCAGTGCAGCAGTATAGGGGAATACCAGAACAGGGAAGTGGGAAGAGGGGATGGGGGAAGAGGAGGAGGGAAGAGGGCTTAAGGGACTTTCCGGGAGTGGGGAGCCAGAAAAAGGGAAATCGTTTGAAATGTAAATAAACAATATATTGAATTAAAAAAAGTTAAAAAAATAAGAATTGCCTTGGTCATGATATCTGTTCACAGTAATAAAACCCTAATCAAGACAGAAGCTGGTACCAGCATAGGGGAGTATTACTGTGACAACCTGACCATGTTTTGGGGAGGACTCTGGAAGGACGTTGGAACTTTGGGCTAGAAGAGCCATTGGGTGTTAAGAGATCTGTGGGATGTTCTGTAGGAGCTTGGAAGACAGTGTTGAGAACAGTGTAGAAGATGGAGGCCTGGCTTGTGAAATTTCAGAGGGATGCTTAAAGACTCTTACCAGGGCCGTTGCTTTTAAGATTGTAGAGATTCTGTGGTTTTGGTTAGCTGGCGCTGAAGAATCAGCTGTGATTAACAAGATACCATAACTACTAAAGTGATTCCTTTGTGTTACTAAGACAATTGATGCTGGTAAGCTGGAGCTAAGAAATTTGCACTGATTTAGAAGAGACTAGCATCACTGAAGTGACATCTTCTGGGAAGTATTTTCTGAGAGCACAAAGAAGCTGTGTTCCGAGAATTAGCTAAGGTTGTACCTCTTGCTGCAGCTGTACTTAGTAATGTGTAAGAGTCACCCAGGTGGTACTGGTTTTAAAGGTGTGAGAGGTTCTTGAAGAGCAGCTGAGGCTTGGCACTGTGAAGAGAGCCTATGAGAGGCTGTTAGTGAATCCTAGTTGCAGCAGCAGACCCTAGAGTATTGGAGATACAAATACAATGGGATGATCACCAAGAACTGCTGCATCAGTGGAGTGGATCAACCTGAGCTTAGAGTGCTACAGAGGGCAGAGCTGGAGAAGTGACAGCAGCTCTTTGTAGGAGCCCAGATATTGAACAGTTAGAGTTTGATTTTGGTTTTGATTATGAATATGCCCTGTATATATACCACATTTTTTGCATCCACTCTTCTGTTGAGGGATATCTGGGTTCTTTCCAGCTTCTGGCAATTATAAATAGGGCTGCTATGAACATAGTGGAGCATGTATCCTTATTACATGGTGGGGAATCTTCTGGGTATATGCCCAGGAGTGGTATAGCAGGATCTTCTGGAAGTGAGGTGCCCAGTTTTCGGAGGAACCGCCGGACTGATTTCCGGAGTGGTTGTACCAATTTGCAACCCCACCAGCAGTGGAGGAGTGTTCCTCTTTCTCCACATCCTCGCCAACATCTGCTGTCTCCTGAATTTTTAATTTTAGCCATTCTGACTGGTGTCCGGTGAAATCTCAGGGTTGTTTTGATTTGCATTTCCCTAATGACTAATGAAGTTGAGAATTTTTTAAGACGCTTTTCCGCCATCCGAAGTTCTTCAGGTGAAAATTCTTTAACTCTGTACTCCATTTTTTAATAGGGTTATTTGGTTTTCTGGAGTCTAACTTCTTGAGTTCTTTATATATATTGGATATTAGCCCTCTATCTGATGTAGGGTTGGTGAAGATCTTTTCCCAATTTGTTGGTTGCTGATTTGCCCTTTTGATGGTGTCCTTTGCCTTACAGAAACTTTGTAATTTTATGAGGTCCCATTTGTCAATTCTTGATCTTAGAGCATAAGCTATTGGTGTTCTGTTCAGGAACTTTCCCCCTGTACCAGTGTCCTCAAGGGTCTTCCTCAGTTTCTTTTCTATTAGCTTCAGAGTGTCTGGCTTTATGTGGAGGTCCTTGATCCATTTGGAGTTGAGCGTAGTACAAGGAGACAAGAATGGATCAATTTCCATTCTTCTGCATGCAGACCTCCAGTTGAACCAGCACCATTTGTTGAAAAGGCTATCTTTTTTCCATTGGATGTTTTCCACCCGTTTGTCAAGGATCAAGTGCCCATAGGTGTGTGGGTTCCTTTCTGGATCTTCAATCCTGTTCCATTGATCTGCCTGCTTGTCACTGTACCAATACCATGCAGTTTTTAACACTATTGCTCTGTAGTATTGCTTGAGGTCAGGGATACTGATACCCTCAGAATTTCTTTTATTGTTGAGAATAGTTTTAGCTATCCTGGGTTTTTTGTTATTCCAGATGAATTTGAGGATTGCTCTTTCTAACTCTGTGAAGAATTGAGTTGGGACTTTGATGGGTATTACTTTGAATCTGTATATTGCTTTTGGCAAAATGGCCATTTTAACTATATTAATCCTGCTGATCCATGAGCATGGGAGGTTTTTCCATTTTTTGAGGTCTTCTTCCATTTCCTTCTTCAGAGTCTTGAAGTTCTTGTCATACAGATCTTTCACATGTTTGGTAAGAGTCACCCCAAGATACTTTATACTGTTTGTGGCTATTGTGAAAGGGGTCATTTCCCTAATTTCTTTCTTAGCCTGCTTATCCTTTGAGTATAGGAAGGCTACTGATTTGCTTGAGTTGATTTTATAACCTGCCACTTTGCTGAAGTTGTTTATCAGCTATAGGAGTTTTTTGGGTCACTTAGGTAGACTATCATATCATCTGCAAATAATGATATTTTTACTTCTACCTTTCCAATTTGTATCCCTTTGACCTCCTTATGTTGTCGGATTGCCTGAGCTAGTACCTCAAGTACAATATTGAAAAGATAAGGAGAAAGTGGGCAGCCCTGTCTAGTCCCTGATTTTAGTGGGATTGCTTCAAGTTTCTCTCCATTTAGTTTGATGCTGGCTACCGGTTTGCTGTATATTGCTTTAACTATCTTTAGGTATGGGTCTTGAATTCCTGTTCTTTCCAAGACTTTAAGCATGAAAGGATGCTGAATTTTGTCAAATGCTTTTCAAGCATCCAATGAAATGACCATGTGGTTTTTTTTCTTTGAGTTTGTTTATGTAGTGGATTGCATTGATGGATTTCTGTATATTGAACCAACCCTGCATCCCTGGGATAAAGCCTACTTGATCATGTTGGATGATTGTTTTGATGTGTTCTTGGATTCGGTTGGCAAGAATTTTATTGAGTATTTTTGCATCGATGTTAATAAGGGAAATTGGTCTGAAGTTCTCTTTCTTTGTTGGATCTTTGTGTGGTTTTGGTATCAGCGTAATTGTGGCTTCGTAGAAGGAATTGGATAGGGTTCCTTCTGTTTCTATTTTGTGGAATAGTTTGAAGAGTATTGGTGGTAGGTCTTCTTTGAAGGTCTGATAGGATTCTGCACTGAAACTATCTGGTCCTGTGCTTTTTTTTGGTTGGAAGACTTTCTGTGTCCCCCTTCTATTTCTTTAGGGGTTATGGGACTGTTTAGATGATCTATTTGGTCCTGATTTAATTTTGATATTTGGTATCTGTCAAGGAAATTGTCCATTTCCTCCAGATTCTCCAGTTGTGTTGAGTATAGGCTTTTGTAGTAGGATCTGATGATTTTTTGGATTTCCTCAGTTTCTGTTGTAATATCTCCCTTTTCATTTCTAAGTTTGTTAATTTGGATACTTTCTCTGTGCCCTTTGGTCAGTCTGGCTAAGGGTTTATCTATCTTGTTGATTTTCTCAAAGAACTAGTTCCTGGACTCATTGATTATTTGTATGGTTCTTTTTGTTTCCACTTGATTGATTTCAGCCCTGAGTTTGATGATTTCCTGTCTTCTACTCCTCCTGGGTGAAATAGCTTCTTTTTGTTCCAGGTCTTTCAGGTGTGTCATTAAGCTGCTAGTGTATGCTCTCTCCATTTTCTTTTTGGAGGCACTCAGGGCTATGAGTTTTCCTCTTAGCACTGCTTTCATTGTGTCCCAAAGATTTTTGTATGTTGTGCCTTCATTTTCATTAAATTCTAAAAAGTCTCTGATTTCTTTCTTTATTTCTTCTACACAGTGGAGTACTATTCAGCCATTAGAAACAATGAATTCATGAAATTCTTAGGCAAATGGATGGAGCTGGAGAACATCATACTAAGTGAGGTAACCCAGACTCAAAAGATGAATCATGGTATGCACTCACTCATAAGTGGGTGTTAACCTAGAAAACTGGAATACACAAAACATAATCTACACATCAAATGAGGTACAAGAAGAACCGAGGAGTGGCCCCTTGTTCTGGAAAGACTCAGTGAAGCAGTATAGGGCAAAACCAGAACAGGAAAGTGGGAAGGGGCGGGTGGAAAAACAGGGGGAGGGAAGGGGGCTGATGGGACTTTCAGGGAGTAGGGAGCCAGAAAAGGAAATCATTTGAAATGTAAATAAAAAATATATCGAATAAATAAATTTTAAAAAAATGAATATGCCCCGATATTTTTTCTCTTGAGGTAAGAAAGTATTTTAGTGAAGCCCTTGAATTCTAAAATATGTTGATTTTAAAAGATATTGGATATTTTAACGGATTGAAAATTTTTTAATTTTTTTATTGAATATTGTCTCCATTTATATTACCAATGGTAAGACCTTTCCTGATTTCACCCCTCCCCAAAGACCCCCAACCCCTGTCTCCACATATATGTCCCTCCACCTAATCCACTCCCACGTCCCCCCACTTGATTTCCTTTTGTTGGGACATCTATTGAGCCTTTACCTGACCAAGGACCACACCTCCCACTGATGCCCAACAAGGAATTCCTCTGGCACATTTTGGGCTAGAAACATGTGTACCCCTTGGTTGATGGTTTAGCCCTGGGAGTCCTGGGGCATCTGGGTGGTCGAAATCATTGTTCTTCCCATGGGGCTGTAAACCCCTTCAACTCCTCTGGATCACCCTCCAGCTCCTCCATTGTGGACCTCATGCCCAGTCCTATGTTTGGCTGCTAGGATCTGCCTCTGTAATTGTAAGACTCTGGCAGGGCCCCTCTGGAGACTACCATGCCATGCTCCTTTTGGTACATACTTCTTCTCGTCCATAGTAGTATCAGGGTTTGGTGAATGTTTATAGGCTGAATCCCTAGGTAGGGTGGGCTCTGGGTTGCCTTTCCTTCAGTCTCTGCTCCATACATTGTCTCCCTTATTGCTTCTGTGAGTATTTTGTTCTCTTTCGCAGAGGAACCAAAGCACCCTCACTTAAGTCCTCCTTCTTCTTGAGCTTCCTGTGCTGGGTGAATTGTAACTTGTTTATTTTTAGTTTTTGGGCTAACATCTGCTTATCAGTGAGTGTATACCATGTGCATTCTTTTGTGAATTTGAAAGTTATTTAGATCTTGGGGATGGATAAGAAAGTAAGGGTTGAGGCTAAATAGTGATGTGTTGTTGTGTCAAGTTGACAAGGGGTCAATTGTACTAGCTGGTTTTTGCATGTCAACTTGACACAAGGTGGAGTTATCACAGAGAAAGTAGCCTTCCTTGAGGAAATGCCTCCATGAGATTCAGCTCTAAGGTATTTTCTCAATTAGTGATCAAGGTAGGAGGGTCCCTTGTGGGTGGGTAGTCTTGAATTCTATAAGAAAGAAATCTGAGCAAGCCAGGGGAAGCAAGCCAGTAAGGAACATCCCTCCATGGCCTCTGCATCAGCTCCTGCTTCCTGACCTGCTTGAGTTCCAGTCCTGGCTTCCTTTGTTAATGAATAGCAATGTGGAAATGCAAGCTGAATAAATCCTTTCCTCCCCAACTTGCTTCTTGGTCATGATGTTTGTATAGGAATAGAAACTCTGACACAAACTCTACAGGAATTTTAGATATAATTTGAGTTATTAACCATGGAGTATTTTTTTAAAAAATCATTTTTTTTATTTATTTTTTATTTTCTGTATTCTTTGTTTACATTCTGAATGCTTTCCCCTTTCCCGGTTCCCCCCTCCCCATCAGTCTCATAGGCCCTCTTCCCTTCACCCGTTTCCCAATCACCCCCTCACATTTCCCTGTCCTGGTATTTCCCTATAATGCTGGATCAATTCTTTTCAGAACCAGCGCCCTCTCTTTCCCTATTCTTAGTTATCATTTGATAAGTTAACTGTGTCTTGAGAATTCAGAGCTTCTGTGCTATTAACATCGACTTATCAGTGATTGCATTCCTTGTGTATTCTTTTGTGATTGTGTTACCTCATTTAGGATTATATTTTCCAGTTCCAACCATTTGCCTAAGAATTTCATGAATTCATTGTTTTTAATTGCTGAGTAGTACTCCATTGTGTAAATATACCACATTTTCTGTATCCATTCCTCCATTGAGGGGCAAGCAAATATCTGGTCTCATGATTTATAGATGCCAAGAAAAATAACATGCTAATGCAATATTCCAATTATTATCAATGTGGAACGAATATTAATTTTTAAAGGAATAAGAGTCTTTGTAGGCTCTTTACCAGTAAGTTCTGTAAGGCATATGCTAATTGTAATCATTCTTGTATATTAATTTTTTTCTCACATGAATAGACACTTGATATTGGGTTATTTCCAGCATGAGAAACAAACAAGCAAACAAACTATTAAACAAACAAACAAATTATCTATGGAAGAGCAAAGCTAGCTCATGCAGCAACAACCATGCCTTCATTCCTTGGAACTCAGTTGTTGCAGTTCTGCCCTGGCAGGCACTGGGCAAAAGGATAGACAACTTTTATTCCTCAATTTCTATCAGTTGTTTGTTCACTCTAGCTAGAACATCATGTACTACATTCAATAAATACTTCATGTACTATATTTAATAGATATGAAGAGCATTGACAACCTTTACTTGTTCCTGATATTAGTTGAATTGCTTTAAGTTTTCATTTAATTCTATGTTGGCTATAAGCTTGCTGTAAATTGCCTTTATTATGCTTAGATATAGTCCACTGTATTCCTAATCTTTCCAAGATATGAAAATCGGTTGGATTTTTCTCAAAAGCTTTTTTCATCTAATGAGATGATCACAGGAATCTTTGTCTTTATGTTTATTTATATTGTGGATTAAATTTGTTGATTTGCTTATATTAAACCATTTCTCCATCTTGGTAATGAAGCCAACTTGATCATGGTAGATGTTTTTTGTTTTTTGTTTTTTTGTTTTTTGTTTTTACGGCGTTCTTGGATTCAGTTTGCAAATATACTGAGTGTTTTGCATATATGTTCATAAATGAAATTGGTCTGTAATTCTCTTTTTTTCTTGTGTATTTGATTTTAGTATGAGGATAACTGTGGCTTTTATGGAATTAATTTGACACTCTTTCCTTAATCTATGGTGGCCTAATATGTTACAGGGTTTAATTCAGTGTTCTCTTGTCTGTTGAGACATTCTTTGTTTTTGATTATGTGGCCAGTTTTGCAGAAATATCTATGAGCAGCAGAGCAGAAGGTATATATTACTGTATTTGCATCAAATGTTCTGCTTGTTCAATAGTGTTTATAATATTGCTCAGTTTGGTTCTTTGTTTTGATTTTTACTTGAAGTTTTTAACATTCTTTTTTGTTTCTGTTCTGTATCTTTACTGTCTTGATTAATATGTGGCAAGAGCTTCTTTTTCTGATCCAATCTGGTGTTCTGTATGCTTCTTGTACCATAATAGGTAACTACTTCTTTAGGTTAGGAAGACTTTCTTTTTGATTTTGTTGAAAAAAATTTTCTGGGTCTCTAGTTGGGTTTCTTTTCCTTCCTCTATTTCTATTATTCTTAAGTTTGGTGTTTTCATAATGACCCAGATTTCCTGGATATTTTGTGTCAGAAGGGCTTTTTAATATGATATTTTATTTGATTGATGTATCTATTTCTTCTGTTGTATTTTAATGCCTCATATTCTCTCTTCCATCTCTTGTATTCTGATGCTGAAGCTTGCTTTTGTAGATCCTAGTCAAACTTCCACATTTTTCATCTTCAGAATTTCCTCAGTTTGGCTTTCATTTATAATTCTACTTCCAATTTTAGGTCTTGAGCTGTTTTATTTAGTTCCTTACACTGCGTTTTCCTGGATTTCTTCATCTCCTCTTTTAGGAGCTCTATAATATTAATAATGGTGTTTTTAAGGTCTTTATCTTGTGATTCAGCTATGTTACAATATCCGGAACTCCTGTTAGGACACCTGGCCTCTCCTGGAGAAACATTGTTCTTGTTATCTATTGTTTTTCTACTCCAGCATTTTGGCAATCGGGTTTGAGATGGTTATAGGTCTAGGTGCTGTTTTCTGGATTTGTCTCTGTTGGGCATTTTGTTCCTTAGTTTCTGCTTCCTCTCTGAATTTTCAGACTGTGATACCTGTGTCTTGCCTGTTTTCCTGATGTGACTACAGTGGATGCTTGCTGGTGTTAGAGGCTGGGATACTGGCATGAGTTGGATGAAAGGAGGGTGGAGAAAAATGGTCTCTGTGATCCATTGAGGATGGTGCCAGTGAGGAAAGGGAGATGACAACAGGTTCTTGCAACTGAACTGGAGCTAGAAGTGACTTTGTAAAAATAATATCATGATGACAGCACAGGCCTGCAGGAGAAGTGTGATATAATTATAGAACAGCTCTAATAGAATGCCATTTCTAGCACTTTCTCTTGCTATTGATTTTATCAATGTTTTCCTCATAAAAGGAACATTTTAAAATAAATGTTTCTACAAGTTTCCCCCAGTTTTGAAAAAATTACTTTTAAAATTCTGCCTCAGAGGACAATTAAGAATGTACTATACATATTGAGAAATGATTTTAAGATAAAGTATGTCTTTTTCATCTTGTGTTTGATTAAAATTATAACTAGCAAGCTGGTTGTGGGTGGTGGATATCTTTTGCTGCGGCCCACAGCAACAGCAGGAAGGTCTCTGTGAGTTCAAGTTCGACCTTGTTGAGTAGTTCAGGATAGCCAGGACTTTATAGAGAGAGCTTGTCTCAAAACCACAGAAAAGTATGTGTTAGTAGTGGTGAAATTTTGTTGATGGTACATTAATTGATTACTTTTCAGTTCAATTATTTCACAAATGACAATGAAAACATTTTTAAACATTACCAATACACTTTCCAACTGAACACACTGGTGTAGTTAAATCTGTGAAATAGATGACATCATGTAAAACATTAGAGTAGATCTTTCAAAGCAAGTTGATGGAGCGACAGTATAGTTACTCATAGTTCATACTGCCACAATATAGAATGTAATGAGCCATAATACTATTATTTTTCACTGTAGAATTTTAATGTTTTGTTTTGAGCAGTTCTTAAAATACCATGCATAAAACATTTTGCCAAAACAACACTGAGCTTTATTTTCATAATGCCATTAGGGGCCAATAGTCTGATAACCATAGGCAATGATGGATTGTTTTTAGCTTATACTCCTTTGGAAACTGGTAAGAGAAAGAAATGCAGCATGAAGAATTTCATGATTGAGAGACATTCTGAGTGGATGTGTGTAGATAAAATAGCTTGATTCTCTGCGCCACTAGAAATTTCTATAAAAACAACTGCAGTGACTAAGGCATTTGATGCCATTGCATCATCAATGATACTGTGATTCTGTTTTACTGATCCTCACTGCCCTGCTCTAAGAGTAAATGACTCCTAGATAAATGTGAAGGAAGGCAAGAGAGAAGGAAGTTGTGCTCTCCCCATCAGGGAATGGAACCCCGGTCTCCTGCGAGACTAATGAGGAGGTAGACTAAGAGAGAAGGAAGTATAATGACTGTACGAAATCTGATGTGGAACTAAACATTATAGACTTGGAACATGAGCTATTGGAGCTTTTTCTGGTATAGTACTATCTGATTTTTATAATTAAGGTTAATGATATATGGAAAGACCTTTGCAATGCTAGTCAAAGTGTAAGTATTGAATGAGAAAGAAACAATGTGTATTGAATGTATATGGATCCATGGATAAAATAAGACTAAATTTGTCGCTTGAAATGAATGACCATTGAATAAAAATTAGTTTGATCAAGTAATTCCATTCACTCTTCTTATTATAATCTAGAAAATTTCTGTTGGATCACTTAGCATGGTGTTTCTATTCCTGCACAAACATCATGACCAAGAACCAAGTTGGGGAGGAAAGGGTTTATTCAGCTTACACTTCCACACAGCTGTTGATCACCAAAGGAAGTCAGGACTGGAACTCAAGCAGGTCAGGAAGCAGGAGCTGATGCAGAGGCCATGGAGTGATGTTTCTTACTGGCTTGCTTCCCCTGGCTTACTCAGCCTGCTCTCTTATAGAACCCAAGAGCACCAGCCCAAAGGTGCTACCACCCACAAGGGGCCCTCCCCACTTGATCACTAATTGAGAAAATGCCCCACAGCTGGATCTCATGGAGGCACTTCCCCAACTGAAGCTCCTTTCTCTGTAATAACTCCAGCCTGTGTCAAGTTGACACATAGAACCAGTCAGTAAAAATGGTAAGCTTGTTAGAAAAAATCTTTAGTCTTAGTAAGGAACTCATCTGAAATTTCTCAATGAAAATAGTAAGATATTACAAAAAATTGCAGAAAGATCATCTCTATATGCTGAATAGTCTTTTTCAATCAACTACAATATTAAGAAAAATATCTTTTTATGGTCAGAATATAAGAAGTTTTTAATGTTTTATTCAGGAATTTAGTACATTTTCTGTTAATTTCTCAAATGCATTTCTCAAACTATATAATTTTCTTTCAAAAAACCACAGAGCTTTTAATAAATATTTATATATATAGAATCAAATATATTTCTTTCTTTTTGAAATTGAGTATATGGGTTTTGTATGTGAGTTCAGGCATGCCTGTGTGGAAATTAGAAGGCAACCTCACGTGTTTGTCCCAATTTTCTACCATGTTTAAGACAGGATCAACTTTTCAGCTCTTCCTATGTCAAGGAGCTTCCATGAATCCTCCCATCACTGCCTCCCATTTGCCAGAGAAGAGGTGGGTTTGCTACTGCATTCAACATCACCTTGGATCTGAGAATTCAGACTTAGAGGTCCTCCAGCCTTCATGAGAAGTGCTTTACTTACTGAGTCATCTTCCCAACTTGAATAATTTTCTTTTGACAGATGACAGAAGCACATTTTTAGCTGAGAAATCAGTTTGCATTTAAGTCAGGATTAGTGTGTAATTTTTGATTTATTTAAAATATAAACGTTAAGCTCCCTCTCATCCTGAACAGAATGAAAGGTTTTGAAGGATTTTTATTAATCAAGGTAGATGCTTTGTTTTCCCAGGAAAGAAAATATTTAGAGAAATGTACCCACGCTCTCACTAAAACATAATTAAACTGTCAATAATAGATGAAAAAAGTGGACCACTTCTTAAATTATAAGGTTTTTTTCCCTGATACATTGAATCATCGAGAAATTAGTCATTAGATACCATCGGTTTTACATGGGAAGACATAAGATATTATTAAATTTTATGTAAGTTCTTAAGGAATGAAGATTATAGAATGGGAAGAAAATTAATCAATCTGGATCTATTGAGTAGAATGACAATTTTTAAGCCTTTTGGGCCGATGGTATTAGGCCTAGATGGAACACTCTTTGAAATAATATCTTCCATGTTTGTTTTACACAGAGTTCTGTTAGAAGAAATTTGTATAATGGCCATAGGAGAAGGCATTTACACATTAAGTCCTTTAATAAGTTGTATGATTAAAAGTACCCATGGAATGCAATCATTAAGAAGTGGATATTAATTAGCCCTGAAGCTCTGAATACTGAAGATACAATTATCATATCAAATGATTTCCATGAAGAAGGAAGGAGAGGGCCCTAATCCTGGAAAGGCTTGATCCAGCATTGTAGGAGAGTACCAGGACAGAGAAAAGGGAGGGGGAAAGACAGGAGAATGGATGGAGAGAAGAGCACTTATGGGACATATGGGGGGGGGGGACTGGGAAAGGGGAAAGCTTTTAGAATGTAAACAAAGAATATAGAAAATAAATTAAAAAGTCACACGTTAACAATGTAATATTTTCCTAAAATATTTCTTAAATTTTTATTTCTTTGATGCAGTATTATGTACAATTTTGATAAAATAAAGAATTCTTTTGGGTAAACCATAGGCAAGGAAAATTCAATGTTGAGTTTCTTTTGAGAAATCATGCAATCCAGTTAGAGATGAAAAACTAGGTGATCAGAGAGTAGATAAGATGCCTAAAGCGTTTAAGTTATTGGAGCATCCCAAGCAGAGAGATATCATATTTTCTTTTTTATGTGCTATTTATAATGTATATTTATTTTATTTCTATTATTTATTCTTCCATTCAAACATGACATTATGAGAGATTTTTGTAATAATTCCCATATATCATGGTCAATCTCAAAAGGCCTAGAACAGTGCCTAGCACACAAAAAATCAATAAGCTTAGAACAGATCAATAACCTACTTAACAGATGAGGCAACTGGTGCCCAGAGAAGCTAAGTAACATTCTTAATCGGTCACACTACATGTTATGACATAGGCCCGATTGGTCACTACAGCTCTGAAGAGGTGTATTCTATCTTTAGTCACATGGTTAACGAGACACATAACTTCATTAGGAAAGTTTCACTTTTTGTGATAGTAGAATACATTTTCTTTCTTTGTTTTTATTAGATATTTACTTTATTTACATTTTAAATGGTATCCCCTTTCTGCATTACCCCCCCCCCCCCGAAAACCCCCTATCCCATCACTCTTCCCCCTGCTTACCACCCACCCTTAATTTCCTGAGTTGCATTTTCCTATTCTGGGGAATCAAGCCTTCACAGGACCAATGGCCTATCCTCTCATTGATGTCTGCGACACATGTAACTGGAGCCATGGGTCCCACCATATGTACCCTTTGGTTGGTAGATTAGTTCCTGGGAGCTTTGGGTGTACTGGTTAGTACATATTATTGTTCTTGCTGCAGGGCTGCTAACCTCTTCAACTACTTGGGTCCTTTCTCTAGCTGCTCCATTGGAGACCCTATGTTCATTCTATTGGTTGGTTGTGAGCCATGGGTGTTTTGATTCACTTTTTAAATAAGGATTTGTCTTCCTTCATTTTGAGCTTCATGTGGTCTGTGAGTTGTATCTTGGGAATTCCAAGCTTCTAGGTTAATATCCACTTATCAGTGAGTGCTTACCGTGTGTGTGTGTTCTTTTGTGATTGGGTAACTTCACTGAGGATGATATTTTATAACTCCATCCATTTGCCTAAGAATTTCATGAAGTCATTGTTTTTAATAGCTGAGTAGTACTTAATTGTGTAGACATACCACATTTTCTGTATCCATTCCTCTTTTGAGGGACATCTGGGTTCTTTTCAGCTTCTGGCTATTATAAATAAGGTTACTATGAACATAGTGGAGAATGTGTCCTAATTACATGTTGGAGCATCTTCTGGGTATATGCTCAGGGGTGGTATAGCTGAGTCCTCAGGTAGTGCTATGTCCAGTTTTCTAAGGAACCACCTAACTGACTTCCAGAGTGGTTGTACCAGCTCGCGATCCTACCCGCAATGGAGGAGTGTTCCTCTTTCTCCACATTCTCGTCAGCATTTGCTGTCTCCTGAGTTTTTTATCTTGGCCATTCTGATTGGTGTGAGGTGGAATATCAGGTAAGGTGAAATCTCAGGGTTGTTTTGATTTGCATTTCCCTAATGATGTTGAGCACTTCTTAAGGTGTCTCTTAGCCATCCGAATTTCTTCAGGCTTCAGATCTCTGAAGAAAGAAATCGAAGAAGACCTCAGAAAATGGAAAAATCTGCCATGCTCGTGGATCGGCAGGATTAATATAGTTAAAATGGCCATCTTGCCAAACGCAATCTACAGATTCAACGCAATACCCATCAAAATCCAAACTCAGTTCTTCACAGAGTTAGAAAAAGCAATTCTCAAATTCATCTGGAATAACAAAAAAACCCAGGATAGCTAAAACTATTCTCAACAACAAAATAAATTCTGGGGGAATCAGTATCCCTGACTTCAAGCAATACTACAGAGCAACAGTGTTAAAAACTTGCGTGGTATTGGCACAGTGACAGATAAGTGGACCAATGGAATAGAATTGAAGAACCAGAAATGAATCCATACACCTATGGTCACTTGATCCTCGACAAAGGAGCCAAAAACATCCAGTGGAAAAAAGATAGCCTTTTCAACAAATGGTGCTGGTTCAATTGGAGGTCAGCATGCAGAAGAATGTGAATTGATCCATTCTTATCTCCATGTACTAAACTCCACTCCAAGTAGATCAAGAACCTCCATGTAAAACCAGACACACTGAAACTAATAGAAAAGAAACTGGGGAAAACCCTTGAGGACATGGGCACAGGGGAAAAGTTCCTGAACAGAACACCAATAGCTTATGCTCTAAGAACAAGAATTGACAAATGGGACCTCATAAAATTACAAAGTTTCTGTAAGGCAAAGGACACTGTTAAAAGGACAAAACGGCAACCATCAAATTGGGAAAGAATATTCACCAACCCTACATCTGATAGATGGCTAATATCTGATATATACAATGAACTCAAGAAGTTAGACCACAGGGAACCAAATAACCCTATTAAAAATGGGGTACAGATCTAAACAAAGAATTTTCAGTGGATGGTTTTAGAGCCTTTGTCAAAGATCTCGTGATCATAGGTGTGAGAGTTCATTTTGGGTTTTCAATTCTATTCCATTGATTTAGCTGTCTGTACCTGTACAGACATGCTGGTTATATCACTATTTCTCTGTAGTAGAGCAGTAGCCTTCCTATACTCAAAATATAAAGAGACTGAGAAGGAAATTAGGGAAATGACACCCTTCACAATAGTCTCCAATAATATGAAATGCCTTAGTGTGACTCTAACCAAGCAAGTGAAAGATCTATATGACAAGAACTTAAGACTCTGAAGAAAGAAACTGAAGAACATCTCAGAAGATGGAAAAAAACTCCCATGCTTATGGATTGGCAGGGTTAATATAGTAAAAATTGCCATCTTGCTTAAAGCAATCTACTGATTTAATACAATCCCCATCAAAATTCCAACTCAATTCTTCAAAGAGTTAGAACAAACACTTTCCAAATTTAGCTGGTATAACAAAAAACACAGGATAGTGAAAACTATTCTCAACAATAAAGGAACTTCTGGTGGAATCACCTTTCCACACCTCAAGATACTCTACTTTCTCAATCTCTGTATTAATGTATCATTTGCTTTTTGGTTGGAAAACAACCAAGCAGTATTTGTAAATGCCACTAACACAGAAGCAAGTATATAATTGTAATTGACATTATTTTTGACTCATAACCAATTTGATTGCTCTAATTACCAGTGTTTGTGGATTATCTCTCAACAATATCAGAAATAACTCTGTCACTAGAGTTTTTGGTAATAAAATACTTTTCTTAATGTTTATGAAATGAATGGATATACTTCTTTTGCTGAACTGGCATACTGATCTTTATAAAATAACACTGATATTTATTTGGAATTACCCTGGACTTTTCAATAAATATAAATCCATTTATTGAATAGTATGTGATTTGAGTAAGTTGAATAGTTCACATTCACATTTTTAATTTAATCAACATCTGTCTATGATGTTGGGTGTTACATGAAGAATGTTATTAATATAAAGTTCCAAAAATATATCCAATATTCCCTATTTTGTAGGAATATATAGCGTACATATTCTAAAGCAGTGGTTCTCAACATTCCTAATGCTGCAGCCCTATAATACATTTATTCACATTGTATTGACTTCAACTAAAAATTTACTTTGTTGCTGCTTCATAACTATAATTTGCTATTGTAAGTAATAGTAATCTAAATATCTAATGTGCAGGATATTTGATATTTGCTCCCCCTCACCACTGTCCTATAGTCATAAAACCTTTCCATGCAAAGAAATAATGCATGCCTATATATACAAACATATAAAATAGTAAAATCAGATTAAAGCAAATTTACTAATACCTAATTAATAAATTAAGCTACTACAATAGCAAATTATTTGAATAAAATGAACTTAAAACTCTTATCCATTAAAAATAACAAAAATACCAACAGAAACATTAATTTATCAGCAAAAAGGAAAACAATATGAAATTTTCATGAAATGACAATTTTATCAAGACACAAGTTTTTTCCACAACTTTTCCCAAAATTTGGAAATTTCTCCATACAATATTAGTAATTTGTTTTGTTTTTCATCCACCAAGGCAATGTTATACAAACCAATTTCAAATTATTTGTATTATCACCACACTATTGAATGAACTGTTTTATCAAATATATATCAAAATATTGTTAGAGATTTGCAAAGATATGAACTTAAATATGGTTTTGTAAGACACAAAAAATTCAGTACATATTTTAGCATATATTTACCTTGTACTAATTCCAAATTTGAGGATGAACATTTTAGAATTTTAGTCTAATTTTCTTAATCTGATGTTTCCTTTTCAAGCTTACTACTTATTGATAATCTAAAGCACAGATTTCTTAAATTAACTTTAAAGTATCATCCAAAAGGAAAAAATACTGAAAAAAATAATAGTTTAAGTATCTTTTGGGAAATACATATATAATTAAGCATTAGCAATATTTCTAAATTCAAGCTAGACAAGATCACTGAAGATGTATTCAGAGATACTAAAGTGTAAAATTTAAAAATATGTTGTATTATTTTTTACAAAGTAATATATAATTTATGGAAGTAGCATAAGTTGTCTTTTAAGGATTTATTTTGTGTTTATATCATTTCCTCTGTGCACTCTCATCATTCTACCTACCCCTATATCCCCTGCTCCTTCTCAAATCCTGACCCTAAGGCAGTCAAATACTCAAATGTACTCCTATAGCTATTCTTGAAAAATGCTTTTAATGGCTTACTTCTTATTAAAAGTAAAATGTTTTTTAAATCTATTTAAATTTTGCTTACAAACTCTATTATATTATTAAATAGTATCCATTGTTAATTAACTAATGGGAAGTTGGTAGTCTCTCTTAATAAATTATAATCATTTAAGAAAAAGGGAAACTGGTTAATTGGGATGAGAACTTTAATAGAGTTTGAAAAGGCCATTTGTAATTTATGGATTCATTGGCTTATATCACTAGAGGGAAAATTAAAGAATGGGATTTTCTTTTTCATTGTGACTGCTGATATTTGTTGTGAAATATCAAGGTTCTGGTGGAACTGTAGTAGTAATCAGGGACCTTCCAACCCTAACTATCTTTCTCCTCGCATACTGTTTTGTTTTATTTATCAGACATAGAGCTAAATGTATTTTCTTCAGTTAAAGCTCATACACATCTACAGTCTAAAGCACTTTGAATGTCCTTTTTTAAAATGGTAAATTTATCTATTTGGGGCATTAAAAAGTAATTTTTT
Source organism: Apodemus sylvaticus (assembly GCF_947179515.1). Taxonomy (NCBI): domain Eukaryota; kingdom Metazoa; phylum Chordata; class Mammalia; order Rodentia; family Muridae; genus Apodemus; species Apodemus sylvaticus. Next base: position 43,858,127 of record NC_067495.1, read on the forward strand.
AACTCATGTGAATTCTTACACATCACATTTTATTTACCATGTGTTTCTGGAATGCTATAATTTTATAAATTACTAGAAATAATTTATGCCATTTTGATAAATGACTAAAATCTCAACCAAAAATGTCTAAACAGAAGAAACATTCCATTTCTTAGTTTGGCTCATTTAAAACCTTTACCTGATATTTGTGGTATTTGCTTGACGTGCACATGCTAAAATGCGTGTAAGTATTATTTCTGAATAAAACATAGTGCCTCTCTTGATACTCAATATTTTTAGTTTTAGTTGGATTTTATTTTTATCATGTCCTCATTTCAAACTGACTCACAATCCAGAATTATCCAAGTAGATCATTACAGGGAATCTATTATTGGGGAAAATGAATCAGTAAGAAATATTGCATTGCTTCTGTTTAAACATAAATAGACAAGGAGTTTCTTCTGCATTGTTTTCATAAAAAAAACAGATCACTGATTTCTATGTTATTTTCCTTATGCGGAATATTTACACACACTTTAAGTTAAGCAAAGTAAAAGCAAATTTATATGATTTTAAGGAGATTGTATATATACATATTTATAAAAACTTGCAATTGACTTTTTGTATGTACATTGACTAAAGTGCTACTGAAAACATTTACATATTAAAATAAAGGCTTGATATTCCATCAACTGTCTCATCCAGAGTAGACCCAAAATGAATTTTGTCCTTTCATGAAGATAGATATTTCTATATTTTTCCAAATTTTTATTATTGCTGAAAGAAAATCGGTTCTTCCTAAGATCACAATGAACACTGTATGCTTTAGGAGTGAGGAAGCAGAACCCTAGTTTTGAAGGCCCTGATATCAGTACAGTTAGAAGCTCTTCTTTTTCAAGAAAGCTCAGAAAGCACAGAACAAAGCAAGAAATAACAGGTAATAAAGGGAAGGACCCAATTCAACAGTGCTAGATAGGGTTAAAGTGGTAAGGTGAAAGTGGTAAGGAGTTCTCTGGCAGAGTTTTTTGGGTCACTTAAGTATACTATCATGTCATCTGCAAATAGTGATAATTTGACTTCTTCCTTTCCAATTTGTATCCCCTTGACCTCCTTATGTTGTCTAATTGCTCTAGCTAGAACTTCAAGAACTATATTGAAAAGATATGGAGAGAGAGGACAGCCTTGTCTAGTCCCTGATTTTAGTGGGATTGCTTCAAGTTTCTCTCCATTTAGTTTGATGTTGGCTACCGGTTTGCTGTATATTGTTTTAAGTATGGTTATGTATGGGCCTTAAATTCCTGTTCTTTCCAAGACTTTTAGCATGAAAGGATGCTGAATTTTGTCAAATGCTTTTTCAGCATCTAATGAAACAATCATAAGGCTTTTTTCTTTGAGTTTGTTTATGTAGTGGATTGCATTGATGGATTTCCTTATATTGAACCATCCCTGCATCCCTGGGATGAAGCCCACTTGATCGAGGTGGATGATCGTTTGGATGTGTTCTTGGATTCGTTTGGGAAGAATTTTATTGAGTATTTTTGCATCAATGTTCATAAGGGAAATTGGTCTGAAGTTCTCTTTCTTACTTGGATCTTTGTGTGGTTTTGGTATCAGCATAATTGTGGCTTCATAGAACGAGTTGGGTAGAGTTCCTTCTGTTACTATTTTGTGGAACAGATTAAAGAGTATTGGTGTTAGATCTTCTTTGAAGTTCTGATAGAATTCTGCATTGAAACCATCTGGTCCCGTGCTTTTTTTGGTTGGGAGACTTTCTAGGACCCCTTCTATTTCTTTAGGGGTTATGGGACTGTTTAGATGATCTATTTGATCCTGATTTAATTTTGGTGTTTTGTATTTGTCTAGGAAATTGTCCATTTCCTCCAGATTCTCCAGCTGTTTTGAGTATAGGCTTTGGTAGTAAGATCTGATGATTTTTTTGAATTTCCTCAGTTTCTGTTGTTATATCTCCCATTTCATTTCTAATTTTGTTAATCTGGATACTGTCTCTGTGCCCTTTGGTTAGTCTGGCTAAGGGTTTATCTATATTGTTGATTTTCTCAAAGAACCAGCTCCTGGTTTTGTTGATTCTTTGTATGGTTCTCTTACAAAACCTTGATTTTGAAATCATGATTGATTTCAGCCCTGAGTTTGATGATTTCCTGCCTTCTACTCCTCCTGGGTGAATTTTCTTCTTTTTGCTCCAGGGCTTTCAGGTGTGTCATTAAGCTGCTAGTGTATGCTGTCTCCATTTTCTTTTGGAGGCACTCAGGGCTATAAGTTTTCCTCTTAGCACTGCTTTCATTGTGTCCCATCGATTTGGGTGTGTCTTCATTTTCATTAAATGATAAACAACTTCAGCAAAGTGGCAGGTTATAAAATCAACTCAAGCAAATCAGTAGCCTTCCTATACTCAAAGGATAAGCAGGCTGAGAAATAAGTTAGGGAAGTGACACACTTTACAATAGCCACAAACAATATATAAAGTATCTTTGTGTGACTCTAACCAAACAAGTGAAAGATGTATACGACAAGAATTTCAGGTCTCTGAAGAAGGAAATCGAAGAAGACCTCAGAAAATGGAAAAATCTGCCATGCTAATGAATTGGCAGGACTAATATAGTTAGAATGGCCATCTTGCCAAAAGCAGTATACAGATTCAATGCAATCCCCATCAAAATTCCAACTCAGTTCTTCACAGAGTTAGAAAAAGCAGTTCTAAAATTCATCTGGAATAACAAAAAACCCAGGTTAGCTAAAACTATTCTCAACAGTAAAAGAAATTCTGGGGGAATCAGTATCCCAGACCTCAAGCTATACCACAGAGCAATAGTGTTAAAAACTGCATGATATTGGCACAGGGACAGGCAAGTGGACCAATGGAATAGAATTAAAGACCCAGAAATAAATCCACACACCTATGGTCACTTGATCTTCCACAAAGGAGTGGAAAACATCCCGTGGGAAAAAAAAATAGCCTTTTCAACAACTGGTGCAGGTTCAACTGGAGGTCAGCATGCAGGAGAATGCGAATTGATCCATTCTTAATCACCTTGTAATAAGCTCAACTGCAAGTGGATCAAGGACCTCCACATAAAACCAGACACACTGAAATTAATAGAAAAGAAACTGGGGGAAACCCTTGAGGACATGGGCACAGGGGAAAAGTTCCTGAACAGAACACCAATAGCTTATGCTTTAAGCTCAAAAGTTGACAAATGGGATCTCATAAAACTACAAAGTTTCTGTAAGGTAAAGTACACTGTCAAAAGAACAAAACAGCGACCAACAAATTGGGAAAAGATCTTCACCAACCCTACATCCGATATAGGGCTAATATCCAATATATACAAAGAACTCAAGAAGTTAGACCCCAGGGAATCAAATAACCCTAATAAAAATGGGGTACAGATCTAAACAAAGAATTTTCACCTGAAGAAATTCGGATGGCCCAGAAGCACCGGATCATCTCATTAGATGCAGACAAAGCATTTGACAAAATTCAGCATCCTTTCATGCTAAAAGTCTTGGAAAGAACAGGAATTCAAGGCCCATACCTAAACACCATTAAAGCAATATACAGCAAACCCGTAGCCAACATCAAACTAAATGGAGAGAAACTTGAAGAAATCCCACTAAAATCAGGGACTAGACAAGGCTGTCCCCTCTCTCCATATCTTTTCAATATAGTACTTGAAGTTCTAGCTAGAGCAATTAGATAACATAAGGAGGTCAAGGGGATACAAATTGGAAATGAAGAAGTCAAATTATCACTATTTGCAGATGACATGATAGTCTACTTAAGTTACCTGAAAACCTCCACCAGAGAACCCCTATAGCTGATAAACAACTTCAGCAAAGTGGCTGGTTATAAAATCAACTCAAGTAAATCAGTTGCTTTCCTATACTTAAAGGATAAGCAGGTTGAGAAAAAACTTAGGGAAATGACACCCTTCAGAATAGCCACAAACAATATAAAGTATCTTGGTTTGACTCTAACCAAAACAAGTGAAAGATCTATAGGACAAGAACTTCAGGTCTCTGAAGAAGGAAATTGAAGAAGACCTCAGAAAATGGAAAAATCTGCCATGCTTGTGGATCAGCAGGATTACTATAGTTAAAATGGCCATCTTGCCAAACGCTATCTACAGATTCAACGCAATACCCAGCAAAATTCCAACTCAGTTCTTCACAGAGTTAGAAAGAGCAATTATCAAATTCATCTGGAACAACAAAAAACCCAGGATAGCTAAAACTATTCTCAACAACAAAATAAATTCTGGGGGAATCAGTATCCCTGACTTCAAGCAATACTACAGAGCAATAGTGTTAAAAACTGCATGGTATTGGCACAGTGACAGGCAGGTGGATCAATGGAACAGGATTGAAGATCCAGAAATGAACCCACACACCTATGGCCACTTGATCTTCGACAAAGAAGCCGAAAACATCCAGTGGAAAAAAGATAGCCTTTTCAGGAAATGGTGCTGGTTCAATTGGAGGTCAGCATGCAGAAGAATGCAAATGATCCATTCTTATCTCCAAGTACTAAACTTCACTCCAAGTGGATCAAGGACCTCCATGTAAAACCAGACACACTGAAACTAATAGAAAAGAAACTGGCGAAGACCCTTGAGGACATGGGCACATGTCCTGGGGAAAAGTTCCTGAACAGATCACCAATAGCTTATGCTCTAAAATCAAGAATTGACAAATGGGACCTCATAAAATTACAAAGTTTCTGTAAGGCAAGGACACTGTTAAAAGGACAAAACGGCAACCATCAAATTGGGAAAGGATATTCACCAACCCTACATCTGATAGTGGGGCTAATATCTAATATATAAAAAGAACTCAAGAAGTTAGAACCCAGGGAACCAAATAACCCTATTAAAAAATGGGTACAGATCTAAACAAAGAATTTTCACCTGAAGAAATTCAGATATCCGAGAGGCACCTTAAGAAGTGCTTAACATCATTAGTCATTAGGGAAATGCAGATCAAAACAACCCTGAGATTTCACCTTACACCAGTCAGAATGGCTAAGGTTTAAAACTCAGGAGACAGCAGGTGTTGGTGAGGATGTGGAGAAAGAGGAACACTCCTCCACTGGTGGTGGGGCTGTAAGATGGTACAACCACTTTGGAAATCAGTCTGGCGGTTCCTCAGAAAACTGGACATGACACTTCCGGAGGACCCTGCTATACCTCTCCTGGGCATATACCCAAAGGATTCCCCGGCATGCAATAAAGACACATGCTCCATTATGTTCATAGCAGCTTTATTTATAATAGCCAGAAGCTGGAAAGATCCCAGATGCCCCTCAAAGGAGGAATGGATACAGAAAATGTGGTATATTTACACAATGGAATACTACTCAGCAATTAGAAACAATGAATTCACGAAATTTTTAGGCAAATGGTTTGATCTGGAAAATATCGTCCTAAGTGAGATAACCCAATCACAAAAGAATACACATGGAATGTAATCTCTGATAAGTGGATATTAATTAGCTCAGAAGCCCTGAATACCCAGGGCACAAATCGAATAACAAATGAGTCCCATGAAGAAGTATGGAGAGGGTCCTGATCCTGGAAAGGATTGATCTAGCATTGGAGGGGAATATAAGGACAGAGAAAATGGAGGGAGGAGATCGGAGAATGGATGGAGAGAAGGTTTATGGGACATATGGGGAGGGGGATTCCAGAAAAGGGGAAATCATTTGGAATGTAAACAAAAAATATAGAAAATAAAAATAAAAAATAAAAAAAAATAAAAGAAATGCTCAACATCATTAGCCATTAGGGAAATGCAAATCAAAACAACCCTGAGATTTCACCTTACACCAATCAGAATGGCTAAGGTTAAAATCTCAGGAGACAGCAGGTTTTGGCGAGGATGTGGAGAAAGAGGAACACTCCTCCACTGCTGGTGGGATTATAAGATGGTAAAACCACTCTGGAAATCAGTCTGGAGGTTCCTAAGAAAACTGGACATGAGACTTCCGGAGGACCCTGCTATACCTCTCCTGGGCATATATCCAGAGGATTCCCCAGTATGCAATAAGGACATATGCTCCATTATGTTCATAGCAGCCTTATTTATAATAGCCAGAGCTGAAAAGAACCCAGATGTCCCTCAATGGAGGAATGGATACAGAAAATGTGGTATATATACACAATGGAGTACTATTCAGCAATTAAAAACAATAAATTCATGAATTTTTTTAGGCAAATGGATGGAACTGGAAAATATCATCCTAAGGCAGGTAACACAATCACAAAAGAATACACATGGAATGCAATCATTAAGAAGTGGATATTAATTAGCCCTGAAGCTCTGAATACTGAAGACACAATTAGCATATCAAATGATTCCCATGAAGAAGGAAGAAGAGGACCCTAATCCTGGAAAGGCTTGATCCAGCATTGTAAGGGAGTATCAGGACAGAGAAAAGGGAGGGGGAAAGATAGGAGAATGGATGGAGAGAAGAGGACTTAAAGAGACATATGGTGGGGGTGGATGGGGAAGGGGAAGGCTTTTGGAATGTAAACAAAGAATATAGAAAATAAAAAAAAAGAAAGTGGTAAGGAAGGTGGGCAACACTAAGACAAAGAAAAGAACTGCCCATCAGCTGCCTTGATTTTTTTGTTGATTTTAATTGTTTCAAAATTTAGCTCAGCAATAAAAAAATGCTTACTGTTCTCTTCCTTTCATGGTTTTTCTTTTTTTAATTTTAAATGTTTTATTATGACAATATTAAATTATGCCTGTTATAAAAATAAAAAAACATTAATTTTTTTCACAGAAAAATAAAATCATATACACTATAAAAGGAAAGTGTTTAAGTGTAGATATATTCTGCTATTATTTTAATGATTGTACAATTTTCAATTCTTAGATTAGAATCCTCTCTAACTAGCAAATAGTATTTCAGGAAGCCATTCTTTTTTTCTTTTTACCTCCTTTAACAATGAACAGTTAGCTTACTTTGTATTTTGAATATTCTCCCCTTACTTTTTTTTTAATTTATTTTTCTACATTCTTTGTTTACATTCCAAATCATTTCCCCTTTCCTTGTTCCCCCCTTCTCCATAAGTTCCATTAAGCCCTCTTCCCTCCACCCATTCCCAAATCAACCCCTTCCCACTTCTCTCTCCTGGTAATCACCCTACATTACTGCATCAAGACTTTCCAGGACCAAGACCTTCTCCTTCCTTCTTCTTGGGAATGATTTGATATGTGAATTGTGTCTTGGGTATTCAGAGATTCTGGGCTAATATCCACTTATCAGTGACTGCATTCCATGTGTGTTCTTTTATGATTGGGTTACCTCACTTAGGATGATATTTTCCAGTTCCAACCATTTGCCTAAGAATTTCATGAATTCATTGTTTTTAATTGCTGAGTAATATTCCATTGTGTAAATATACCACATTTTCTGCATCCATTCCTCCATTGAAGAACATCTGGGTTCTTTCCAGCTTCTGGCTATTATAAATAAGGCTGCTATGAACATAATGGAGCATGTGTCTTTATTGCATGCCGGGGAATCCTCTGGGTATATGCCCAGGAGTGGTATAGCAGGGTCCTCCAGAAGTGTCATGTACAGTTTTCTGAGGAACCGCCAGACTGATTTCCAGAGTGGTTGTACCAGCTTGCAATCCCCTCATGGTTTTTCTATACAGTGCTTCTTAGACTATAGTTCTTTAAAACAAGAAAATGCTGTGTGTTGGATCAGCACCAAGATACTTTCTGTTATCAAAAGCAGGTTGAAACACCTTTTGAAATATATTATACTTTACAATTAACATATTGGTAATCTTTTCTAAATTTTTTCATAGTTTAAGTTTTACTGTTAGGTGATTTTATCCTACCATTAGTTAATTTCTACTCTTGTATTATAAACATGGGATTTTAACTAGATATGGTGTAAATCAAATAATTGTTCCTAAGTATATTTAACTATATTAATAAGCAGACTTCCATGTGGGATTTACAATTTGATGTGATTAATTGAAGCATCTGCTTAAAAAGTATGTAATGCTTTAAAATTAGGGTACAGTGTCTAATTTCATTTTGTGCCTGAGAAACTTGTTCTTTTATCTGATATTTTTTATGAACGATCTCTCCTAGGCATTAATATACTTGTGATCTGCTCTCTTTGCTTTTATTTCATTGATTTTACTTTTGAAATTCTAATGTAATTTTAACCTTTCTCACTTCCCATTCCTTTCTTTAAACACTCCCATATACACCTTACCACTCTCCTTCAAATTCATGGGCTCCATTTTCAATATTGCATGCATATATATTATACATAATACATAACTGAGTCTATATAATGTTACTTATATGTCACCTATAATTTCATTCAAAGACTGTAATATTTTTTGTATGTTATAAAACATGCAAGATTTTGTAAACTTCCCAGGAGCATTCAAACCTCACCAGAATTCAGAAAAATTACAAATATTACTCATATACTATAAGTGTAGCTATCTTCTTTCTTCATAAACTGGAATTCTAGCATTTCTATCCCAATTCTGTTTTTTTTTAAAGAAATGATTAGCTGTTTCTGCCAACAGTTCAAGAGTTGTGCCCATACTTGAAACTTATCACAAAATATCTGTAACTGCAGAAGAAAGAAAGAATACCAACTAGTATACAATAGTGGATTAGATTGTTTTTTCCTTTTGCATTTAACCTTTTAGTAATTAATAGGAACAATAGCTTGAGTGAATGGCTATCTCCAAGGAAGATTAAATGTAGGCAATATATCTGATTTTATTTATTGGAGCACTATTTTAGTAATCAGAATATTTCCATTCACTTTTTGACTTGTCAATTCTTTAAGTGTCAGTATAACATCTAACAAACTAGACCTATAGTCGTGCATTAGTTTTAAAACAATAATAAAGGAGAAAAACCATCTATACTTAAAATGCCTTCCAAGAAAAACTATAACCTAATAATAAAAGTTTCTCTTATAAAAAACATATTTTCATCAAATAAGTCATAAACAGAAAGGCTTTCCATATGCCTGAAAACAAGAATCCACTAATTATGCATATATATATACCATAAAAACATCAACTAAAATACTGAGTAGCCCTTTACTACATGATTCATAAAGAAAAATGATTAAACTTACAAGAACAGGTTGATAAGTTGTTTCAACACAGTTGGAACATTGCTTGCAGACAAAATGGTTTTCCAATTTACTTTAATTTCGTAGCAAGATATAAAATGAAGTTTCATTTTGATTCTGTCAGATCATGTTAAAATACACTCATTCTGATGTATCCTTTCATTTCATTTGTTCTCTACAGCATTTGGGAAATTCAGTTGTGTTATAGAGACAGTGATCCTGTAAACAGGATGAATGCTTAATGCATCTTTACTTGTCTTTGAAAGAAGTACATTTTAAGATATTGCCTACTGTGTTACCAAAATTTATCACACCGAGTAACTCTGTAGTGGAAAATGCCACAATTAGCCATGTCAGCAAAAATCAAACAAATGTTAAAAAGAAAAAGTATTGTGTTAAAACAAATGACTGGATTTGTAATTCGAAGTTGCTATAGATACATAAAGATCTTACAAATGTTTTTTCTCTTCAGCTATTATTTATTTTGTGTTTTGACCATACTAACTTGACTCTGCTTGTATGATTCAGAACAAACTACAATTTGTATCCAATTATTTATTTCTAGTTTTTCTGATTTTCTAAAAATTACTTTTAATATGTTTTTTTACAATCCAGTCCTTGTCCTCCTCCAAGTCTACCCTCCGACAGTTCCTCATCCCATTCCTCCTCCCTCCTGTCTCCAAGAGGCCTCAAGTCTCTCAAAGGCTTGGTGTTTCTTCTCTCACTGAATCCTCTGCTATGTATGTGTCAGGGGGCCTCAGAACATCTCTTATATGCTGTCTGGTTGGTGGCTCAGTGTTTGAGAGATCTCAGGGGTCTGAGATAGTTAAGACTGCTGGTCTTCCTATAGGGTAGCCCTCCTCCTCAGCTTCTTCCAGCCTTTCCCTAATTCATCCACAGGGGGTCCCCTCCTTCAGTCCATTGGTTGGGTGTAAGTATCTGCATCTGTCTTAGTCAGCTGCTTGTCGGGCCTCTGAGAGGACAGCCTTGCTAGGCTCCTATCTGTAAGTACACCATGGCGATAGTAATAGTGTCAGGCCTTGGAGCTTCCGCTTGAGATGGATCCCAAGTTGGGCTGGTCACTGGACAGCCTTTCCCTCAGTCTCTTCTCCATTTTGGTCTCTGGAGTTCTTTAGATAGGAACAATCCTGGTCAGAATTTTTGATTGTGGGATGGCAACCCCATCCCTCAACTTGATGCCCTGTCTTTCTATTGGAGGTGGACTCTAGAGTTCCCTCTCTCCACTGTTGAGTATTTCTTCTAGGGTCCCTCTCTTTGAGTCTGAGAGTCTCTTATCTCCCAGGTCTCTGGTACTTTCAAGAGGGTCCTTCCATCTCTCAACACAGCCCAAGAGGTTGCATATTTCCATCATTCTGCTGGCCCTCAGGGCTTCTCTCCTGCCCACCCCCCCATAGCTGGTCATTTTCAGCTTTTCCACTCCACTTCCACTCTCCCACCCAGGTTCCTCCCTCCCTCTGCCTGCAATTATTGTTTTCTTCTCCCCCTCCACTCCCCAAGAGGAATTGAAGCAGCCTTGCTTGGGCCCAAGAAGAGCCATATTATTTAATTAAATAAATCAACAGACTCTATCTGGGATATACCTTAGTGGCAAAGTGCTTGCACATCGTACCTATGGCTTTATGTCTATTATCAAGAACACACAACACAATAAAACATCCATACTTTGGGTAAGATAGCTGATTTATGATGAATTAAACAGAATTCTAAAATATTTTTCTAATTAAAATAATTCAATGACCATCCTGGAATATTTATTCTACTGAGTTATGAATTGGAGTGATTTTAATGGAAGTTAGCTGATAATTACAAAAATTTATCTCAAGTACTAAAGAGACAGATGAAGACATTTTCATCTTTCTTATTTCCTTATGAAATATTCAGAATGCTTCTTAAGTATTTCTCTGTCTCCTGCTTCAGCTGAAGGATACTAGTTGTACTTAACAGTGCTTCTCAAATGTTCACATGAAGTCAAGTCTTCTTGAACTCCTCTTACACTGTAGATTCTGATTTTGCAGCTTAGGTATGTGCCTGAAATTTGACCTCTTTAACGAGTACCACATGATGGTACTGAATGAGCCACTTAGTGAAAAGAAAGATAAGGAAACTGTCCAGTATTGATGGAAACCCATTTTAACCTATATATTATTTAGTTCTTTAGTTGCCTTATATTTAATTCTGGAGATTGTTTAAATATCAACTGGTAAGATTCATAAGCATAATGATTAAAAGAATAAGGTTTAGACTTGAGCACAACATTTAAAATTTTCAGTTGTTACTTTGAGTAGAAAATGACTGAGATCCAGTTTTCATACTTTAATATTGCATGTACTTACATAGTAGGAGTAGTTGATGTTTTATGAAAGTATAAGAAGCATTTAAAATGTTCTCAGATTGTAATTTTTAACATACTTGATTTCATCTTTCTTATAGATGTCTCATGTAACACACTTGTCTCATAAAATTATATATGTATATACACATGTATATTCATATGTTTTCATAAACACTTTTATTGTGATCTGCAATATTTTAGCTGCTATAGCATATATATATACATATATACATATATATATATATATATATATATTAGCTGAAATGAAACAAAGTGTAGGCAGTTATCAAAGGTCTAAAATATATGTTGTTCAGTAAGCATAGGCCTTGAAAGGAATTCAATATGGTTTCCAATGCTACGTTACATTCATCTATTTATGGCTTTTGAGAGAAATTCTAAATTAGATCACTTTCCAAGTGAATATAACATATTGCCTTGCAAATGATATTCTCAGGAAGAGACAGATTTATTCTGCTCAAAGTTTTATCATGGGACAGTTTTCATTTAATAGGAATGGCTATTCATTTGGAACTGGCTAATGGGTTAATTTAAAATCAGTTCAAACTCTACAAATCCATTTTTGTAACTTCTATATTGAGTTTAAAAGAACTCCACAGGTTAACTAGAGATCTCATAATGTGCTCATCTGTGCATACATCCATGCATGCTTGTGCAAGTTAGGTGATGGGTTATTTTATATTTATAATTTTAAGTAAAGAAATGAAGTCATTTTAGTTCACAATAAAAATAGAATTTATAACAAAATACTCCAGAATTTCATCTGGACAAAGTGTTAGGGACATTGCAACCATTTAACTACAAGAATGTTTGAGCTGGAATATAGCAAAACACAGTCTTAGAATGCATGAGGTCTTTGGACTGATTTCCAACATTGTTAGAAGCAATTTTTTCTTTTTTCTTTTTGTTTATATTCCAAATGCTTTCCCCTTTCCTGGTTCCCCCCTCCCCATATGACCCATAAGCCCTCTTCTCTCCACCCATTCTCCAATCACACCCCTCCCTTTTCTCTGTCCTGGTACTCCCCTACAATGCTGGATCAAGCCTTTCCAAGATCAGGGCCCTCTCCTTACTTCTTGGAAAAACTTTGATATGCTAATTGTGTCTTGAGTATTTAGAGCTTCTGGGTTAATCAATATCCACTTATCAGGGATTGCATTCCATGTGTATTCTTTTGTGATTGGGTTACCTCACTTAGGATGATATTTTCCAGTTCCAAACATTTGCCTAAAAATTTCATAGAATTCATTGTTTTTAATTACTGAGTAGTATTCCATTGTACAAATACCCAAATTTTCTGTATCCATTCCTCCACTGAGGGACATCTGGGTTCTTTCCAGCTTCTGGCTATTATAAATAAGGCTGCTATGAACATAGTGGAGCATGTGTCCTTACTGAATGCGGGGCAATCCTCTGGGTATATGCCCAGGAGTGGTATAGCAGGGTCCTCTGGAAGTGTCATGCCCAGTTTTCTGAGGAACTGCCAGACTGATTTACAGAGTAATTGTACCATCTTACAATCCTACCAGCAGTGGAGGAGTGTTCCTCTTTCTCCACATCCTTGCCAACACCTGCTGTCTCCTGAGTTTTTAACCTTAGCCATTCTGACTTGTGTGAGATGAAATCTCAGGGTTGTTTTGATTTGCATTGCTCTGTTGATTAATGATGTTGAGCATTTTTTAAGATGCTTCTCAGCCATCCGAATTTATTCAGGTGAAAGTTCTTTGTTTAGCTCTGTATCCCATTTTTTTAATAGGGTTATTTGGTTCCCTGGGGTCTAACATCTTGAGTTCTTTGTATATATTGGATATTAGCCCTCAGTTGGATGTAGGGTTGAAGACCTTTTCCCAGTTTGCTGGTTGCCTTTTTGTCCTTTTGACGGTGCCCTTTGCCTTATAGAACCTTTGTAATTTTGTGAGGTCCTATTTGGCAATTCTTGATCTTAGAGCATAAATAATTGGTGTTCTGTTCAGGAACTTTTCTCCCATGCCCATGTCCTCAAGGGTCTTCCCCAGTTTCTTTTCTATTAGTTTCAGTGTGTCTGGTTTTACATGGAGGTCCTGTATCCACTTAGAGTGAAGTTTAGTACATGGAGATAAGAATGGATCAATTCGCTTTCTTCTGCATGCTGACCTCCAGTTGAACCAGCACCATTTGTTGAAAAGGCTATCTTTTTTCCACTGGATGTTTTTTGCTCCTTTGTCAAAGATCAATTGACCGTAAGTGTGTGGATGTATTTCTGGGTCTTCAATTCTATTCCATTGGTCCACTTGTCTGTCACTGTGCCAATACCATGCAGTTTTTAACATTATTGCTCTGTAGTACTGCTTGTGGTCTGGGATACTGAGTCCCCAAGAAGTTCTTTTACTGTTGGGAATAGTTTTAGCTATCTAGGGTTTTTTGTTATTCCAGATGAATTTGAGAATTGCTTTTTCTATCTCTATGAAGAACTGAGTTGGGATTTTGATGGGAATTGTGTTGAATCTGTAGATTGCTTTTGGCAAGATGGCCATTTTAGCTATATTAATCCTGCCAATCCATGAGCATGGGAGATTTTTCCATTTTCTAAGGTCTTCTTCAATTTCCTTCTTCAGAGACCTGAAGTTCTTTTCATATAGATCTTTTATTTGTTTGGTTAGAGTTATACCAAGATACTTTATATTGTTTGTGGCTATTGTGAAGGGTGTCATTTCCTTTACTTAATTTCTAAGAGAACAAGGCAGTGTCTTTTAAAATTGTGTCACTTTAGTTTCTATGAACTTAAGTGCAGAAATAAACATTATGATGTTTAAGTCATTATTGCCCAGGTATATAGAAATCTCATTTCCAAAAGGTCTATGAAGCAAACTTCAGATGGTCAATGTCATGTTTTATATTATTTGAAAATGTTATATCACTGTTCTCCACTTGATCTTAGCAAAAAGGCCTAGAAGCAATGTATTACTGTTCTAAAATATACAAATTTTTCTATAAATTACAACCATCCCAGCGTATTTTGTTATTAAGCCTCACATAGTCTCTCTCCTCTTTGATGTTGTTTTTATCTTATCATGTTTCAACAACTTAAATTCATGAAATTCTTAGGCAAATGGATGGAGCTAGAGAACATCATACTAAGTGATTTAACCCAGACTCAAAAGGTGAATCATGGTATGCACTCACTAATAAGTGGATATTAACCTAGAAAACTGGAATACCCAAAACATAATCCACACATCAAATGAGGTACAAGAAGAAAGGAGGAGTGGCCCCTTGTTCTGGAAAGACTCAGTGAAGCAGTATTCAGCAAAACCAGAACGGGGAAGTGGGTAGGGGTGGGTGGGAGGACAGGGGGAAAGAAAGGGGCTTATCGGACTTTCTGGGAGTGGGGGAGCTAGGATAGGGGAAATCATTTGAAATGTAAATAAAAAATATATTGAATAAAAAAAAGAGTTTTAATTGTTACCTCTTGCATTAAACTTTCTTCTGTCATACACTAGTACTAAATGAGTTGACAGAATTGATATTTAAGTGATATTCTGCTTTGAATAATATTGAAAATATATGTAACCAGAATCATAATAATTCCCCCATTTTGAGTCCCCAATATGGATAACACAGGAGATTTTGGAGGACAGAAAAAATGTTAATGTCCTACTTACCTTCCTTTCTTAGAGTCTACAACTATCCTACCCCAGTTTTGATAAGACTTTCACTAAAAAAAGCCTGTTTTTATATAAAGAGTGGAGTTCTAAGTAGTAAATTGATCTAGTCATGAACAAGTTCACTGACAATTTTTGTGAATACACTTCTTTCCACACCCATTTCCAGAGAAATCTCAGAAAGAAGGCAAGAAACAAAACACTGCCATTTGTTTACTCGCTCCTTTTGGCTAGCAGGTAGATTTTTTTTGCAAAAATCTACCTCTTCTAGCCTGTGAGTATCAATACACTGTCCTCAATAATTGGTGGTGAATCTTACATGTACCAATCCAGAAGGAACAGATTTTATCAGGATGAGAAGACTATTGAGTCAGGTTGGTTAAGTTTAACAGTTTACTACTATCATGATGGTATAGGGCTTCAAATTTCCTAGCTATGTAACAACTCTGAGCTTAAATTATGTTATCTAAAATCTGTTGATAAGAATGGGAAAGGGTGGGTGGGAGAAGAGGGTGAGGGAAGGGGGCTTATGGGAAATCATATGAAATGTAAATAAAAATATATCGAATAAAAAAATCTAAAAATAAAAGGAAAAAGGAATGGATCTACTGGTTTTATTACCCAGTAGGCTGTCTATGTAGGAAGTTTCAATGTTTCTAAAGCCAGGAAATAATAAATGATTTTGGAGACAGCCAAACCTATCACCACTTGAGTATTATATACAATGGATACATATGTTAACATCACATGAGGCCTTGTAAACATGTACAGTATTTGTGCATCCAATAAAATGTGTCTCTGCAGTATGGGATTAGGCTTTAAGTTGCCTTTTTTTTTTATTGGATCGATGAAGCCACAATATGTAAAATAGGTTATTATTCTGTATGTCACTTCAAACAAAATAAAAGTCATTTGCTAAGATTTTCTTATAATGTAATCATATTGTAAAATTGGTAAGATATAAAATTATATCTTAAGAGCAAGGAAACATACTAGTTTAAGCTGATGGTGTGCTTGAGCCATTCATTGACTTAGAGTAAACACTGTCTTCAGTGTTTAATGTTAGTATACCTGGTAGTAGAGAAAAGGATGTAGATTAGTTTCATGGTAGGCAGAATTATTCCTGTTGCTCTTTTAGTTCAGAGAGCTGCTTCTTGTCCCACACTTCCATCCTTAACTCATAGTAACCATTGAGTTCTTATTTACAACATAGATAAAAGCAGTTATGCAGTATTTACTTCATTGTGATTGGCTTGTTCACTTAGAACAATGCCCCTGAAGTCAGTTTAAGTTGCTAAATGAGATGATAGCTTATAACTTTTACTGCAAATATATCACTTCCTTATTGTTATAAGTATTCCAAAGTTCACTCAAACATTTGTGATTGAAAGACATTTTGGTGGTTTATTAAAAAGTATGTGTATGGTTTTGTGTGGGCATTAGTTCACAGTTGTCTTGGATTAGTGCTCAGGATTACAATCTCTGGGTGGTTTCATGGTTGCAGTTTTTACTTTGTTTAACTTAATTTTTGAAAAATTGCCAAGCTGTTTCATAGACTGTCTTCAGAATTTTATATCCATTCCACCAAAGTACATGATCCAGCTTCTCCACATCCTCATCATAATTTACTATTTCCAGTTTTTTATCACAAAATGTTTTTAATTCCACCTTCAATTAATTTAGAAAGGTTTTTTATGTCTACCATTTTCTCCGTATAATTCTCCATAAAATAATCAATTTTAACTTGTTTTTCTATATATTTCAATTTTATCAGAAATATTTTCCATGTAAATCTTCAACTTTATCAGAAAATGTTTATAATTCCATTTTCAATCAACTTAGTCTATTTCCAGATTTTGTTAGCTATTCTGATAGGCATATAGTTTTATCTCACCCGAGTTTGAATATGTAAATATGCTTGAATTTTTCAAGTGATTATCATACACTCATAACTAAAATGTTCCTTATGCCTTTGTCCATTTTGCAATTGATTTTCAATGTTTTTTTCCAATGAGTTTTAGAAGTTATTTCCTCATGACTTAAATTTTAATTTATTCATTGAAAATTTCATGTATACATATGTTGTATTTTGATCTTATGCACCCCAACTATTTCTCCCCCTGGACTTCACCAAGTATCTTCCTCCTGAATTAATATCCTTTTAAACATTATTATTATTAATCATTAATTATTAATTAATATTAGTAGTAGTTGTATCATCATCAATATCTTAGTGAGTCATATTAGTGCTGACCACGTGTGTCTTGGTGAGGTTCCAACCAGTGAAGCACAGGCAAAAGAGCAGCAACCACATCCTTAAAGAAATATGACTCTCCTCTCAACAACAATCAAGTGCTAATAGCTCTTCAGTTTTGGCTGGCCTCATTATCCCCTCTTCAGCCCATGCTAAAAGTTTGAATAGCTTGAATTTGTGCAGATCTTGCATAGGCAACCACAGGTATTATCCATGTCATATCCAGAAAACAATGTTTCACAGCTTGCTTCCTATTCCTCTGACTCTTAAACATTTTTCCTCATTATTCTGAGATGTTCTCAAGCATATGAAGTGGGGAAAGATTGATATAGTTGTCTTATTTATGATGGAGCACATACAGACACTAATTTTCAATATTTTGGACAATTATGTATCTCTTTATTAACTACTACCAATTCAAAAAGAAATTTCTTGACTAAGGTTGGGGTTAGCATAGTGTATAAAATCTAAATATTAAGAGAGTAGATGGACAACATACCCATTTATTAAATCAACCAGTATCTTCCATGTAGGGGGCATATCTCCCCACTAATGATATTTTACCAGGTTTACAGTGCTTAACCTGAAACCCCTCCATAAAGTGATGGGTTACTCCATAACCATATGAAACCATTACACCAATGGGCAGATATCAGTCCTTGTTTATGAAAGTAATTTCCAAGCGATATGAATTTGCTCTTACGAGTGGTATTTTCTCCCAAACTGTAACTAATATTTCATATTCTAAACAGATACCTTTACACAGAAGAAGCTTAGCTACACATAAAACACAACTAATGCTTTCCCTTTTATAGACTGTGCTTTTGTGTCAAATATAAAATATCTTTACATTCATCAAAAAGATTTTCTTATTTAAGGTTTTATAATACTTTGAGTATTCTCTTTTACAATTTGATATATTTATAAGCTGAAAGACTAAAACTGAGCCTTTCTCTATGTTCTTATTACCATATTTTTCTGCTCTGAGATAGCTATTTGGTCATGTCACACAAGTTGAAACCTTGGCCATCCATTATGGAATTACTTTTAAAACTTTTTAAAAAATCAGTTTGACAGTATTTTGTGTTTCTGTACCATTGAGCAAAAAGTCACGCCCTCCACTGATTATACACTATCATAAACACTGAAAAGTTAATAAGAGGTATAGTGACCCCTCCCATTTTGACACAATTGCCTTACTCATTGTCTTGTTTGTATATTTTCATATACAGTTTAGAATAAGCATATCAATGTCTACCAAAAGAGGCTAGTCTGTGCCAATAGAACTTTTCTTAAATCATTACATGAATTTGAAAAATATTTGTCATCTTTACCATACTGTGTGTTCCAATGCTGGGGAGATGTTATAGGATATTATTACTTATTTATTTCTTGAGCATGCTGTATTTTTAACAGTTATTTCCATTTGGATGAGATCTTATTTTTGTACTTCTAAAATACATACACTAATTATATTGTTTAAAATGCATGCATTAACATGAACAAGAGAGAAATAACAAAGTATACAAAATGCCATTGAAAAAGAAAAAAATTGCATTTTTAAAACATACATTCCTATGTATATGATGAAATAATTTTAAATGATACAGTTGTAATTGTTTATAGAGAGACTTAGGGTTCTATAGTCTTTTGTGAATGCAAAACACATTTGAATTATACTAAGGTCATGCATCAGCGTATTTTTTTAATTATTCCTCAATCTGCAGTTTTATGGTACATGTTGTAAAGTTAAATCTGGTCCTTACTTATATACTAGTATTAGCCAGTAATTCCTGTATCCCAAAATTGCTGATGATTTCATTAGAACAAACTGATTGTGCTTAAAAGAGAATAAAGGATAAGTTTTTAAGTAATTGAAAACTCAAAAGGTTATATTTTCAAGCATGGGGGAAAACATCTTAGTTATTTTTCTTTTGCAATTCTATTTGACATATCAATATTCACATTAATGCAGATGCATATGCAATAAGATGGCAAAACTCTGACATAGTAGCTAGTGTATTTTCAACTTGTTTGAGAACAAGAAAAAAATTGACTTTCTCTCAAAATAATGATCTGTGTTTTTAGGAATATACATTCTGACAGTTTGTATCTGTGTGGGGTGTTTGTACAGGAATTTTAATCTAGCAACATGACTACTCTGGCAAGGGATCACATCCAAAGACCCAGATCAATGTGATCAGTCTGGAATATAGACCTAACCTTAGTAAACACCTTCAATCCCCCAAAACACTGACAATTACTTGAAGAGCAGACAAAGTGATGAATTAGAGAAAATTTTGACAGAATGAGTCGGAGACAGAATACACCCAACTCTTAGGACAACAGACAAGAAAGAAAGGCTCCTTAAAAGTAGTGCAGGGAGAGACATGGAGTTGAGTTCAGTTTGTGCAGTCAGCACCGGCTGTGCATTTCAGTTCGTGGAATTCAGAGGCATGTTTTCCAAGCAATGCAATTTAGTTAGAAGCTCAGAGAACCCATTTTTAATCAATTTGGAGATATATTGAGACAGAACATCTGAGGTGAACCAGCCAGCCAGAGTTCAGAAAGAGCAAGAAAGGGTGAATTTATCCAGTTATAAGTCTTGGAAGCTGAAGCATTCTAGGCCTATGTTAGGAGATGAGGCTAGAAGCTGAAGCCTTCAAGGTCCACGCATGCAGAAGACTACATTGTACAGGGGCTAGAAGCTTCTAGGCCTAGGCCGTGGGACAGATAGAAATGCTCTAGCCTCATCCCAAGCCATGTATTCTATTTGTAATATTTGGGTTAGGTTCCCATTTTATCCCTTCATCAGAGGAAGTAAAAGAGACATTTACAGGGGTGTGTATATTTCTAAAAATATATTTAGTTAACTACACTGATAAATGTGCTAGCTTTTAGTCAAGCACAGAGGTATAGTTGTCAGAGAAAAAAAGACAGAAGTAAAGTATCCAGTTCCATCCTGTTAATTTTGCCACATTGTAACAAGGTCATTGCATAATCTTGTGCTTGCATAGAGACAAATTAAAATTTTATAACTTTAATATATTACTACTAAAAGACAGTAAAATATATGTACATGATGAGATTTATGCATACATATAAATACCCTCCTATGTACAATAACAGAAACCACATCACTAAAAGAAGTGCCTCAGATCTTCTCTCGACTTCCTATGTTATATCTGAGCTTTTCATTGACCAAAACTAACATGAGGCTACAAGGTGTAATTTGTAGGAGTCAATCTCACACTTATGTAGCAGCACACACCTAAAATGGCTTCAGGCTTGTTAGCAAACATAAAAATAAAATAAAATAAGTGTGTAGAGAGATATTTAACATTTTGACAGTTAAAAAAATCTCCAACACAGATTTCTGTTTTTTATGATTTGTTTTCTTTAAAGTGAAGGAAAAATAAATACTTTATCATACAAACAGACTGTGATAGAATCTGCTTCTAGTAAACTTGCCTTGCAAGAAATGTCAGAATAACTTCAAAGAGAAAGGAAATGATATGGGTCAGTCACTTAGATCTACACAAACAAAGGGAGCAGGCTAGTAAAAAAAAAAAAACACATCTTAAAAAAGTACTTTTCTTATTTCATTGAATCTTAAAAATATTTATTCATTCTATATAATGTTAATGTTTATGAATAGGATGAGCTAATGACAACCACACAATAAGGTTTAAAAGGAGGAAATGGGAATATATTATTGTAAGTGCTATACTACCTATAAGGAAAAGGGAATGGGAATGTAGAATCAAAGAGAAAATGTTACATTTGCCCTACTTCATCCAACATCATAACTGTCCCTGAAAAAGTCTTCATATTTAGTATCACATAACTATAACCATAAATTATTTCACTTTTTTCTGTTTAAAGTCAAGTGACATTTGAAAAATAAATAAGACACAGGTTAAACCATACAATACTTATTTTTCAATGGATTTAGCTGCTGCTGTTAATCAAGTTGGAATTCAAAATTGGTTATGTTTTTAAGTGCCTTTAGGAACAATTATTGCTCATTCTAATTTTCAAATTGATGTTGTATTGAGGTACTAATTCTTTTATGTTCTCTGTCTGAGTTGCAGGCTGAGATAGGGTGAGCAGGAGTACATAGTGATTGAGGATAATGTTGGAGAGGAGGCACCAAAAGAGTGGAGGAAATCCCTGGATGGGTAACTTACCTGGTCTTCTTGCAGGTATAGCCTGCATTTAGTCAGGGATGTCAGCTGGAGTTGGGGGCTGGGACACAGACATGAACAGGCAAGGGACAACCAAAGATTGGGTCTGTGGCAAGGTAGTGAGTGCAGAAGGTATGCGGGCAGGTGGTCTGCCAGAAGCCTATTGGGTGCTCTTGTAGGCATAACCCATGGCTGAGCAGAAGGTATCTGCCCAAGGGAACCAAGAGTAGTAAAGCTCTTCAGGATGTCTGTCTGGACTTCTGGAAAAAATGGGCTGTGGCTGAGCAGGTGATGTTCAGCCTAGGGAACCAAGAATGTGGGAAATTCTTCAGGTAGTCTTTGCTTTGATTTGTTTTGTTCTTTAGTTGTAAGGGTTTATTATATAATCAAGGTATAAGTAGTAGGATAGATATTGGTATTTTCCCTAGTGTACGGCTCATCTTTTCTTCAGCACTACAATGTCGTAATTGCTATAGACATCTAATAAGCCATAAACATTTTCAACATTATTTTTAGCTATTCTAATGCAATAGTTTTAGTGTAAATTTTTAAGTAATATATTCTGTAGCAACAAAATTTTGCTGGGATTTTTATTGGAATCATGCTAAGCTCTATTTAATTTGAGTAAAATTGGCATTATTATGTTAAATATTCCACATCACAGTACATTTCTCTGTTTATTTAACATGATACTTTTATTACCATTTTGTTAATCTAAATATCTTCTGTGTTCTTACTAGTCATTCCTACTGCCCCTCTATGCTTAGAAATTACTGATGCTTTTAGTGGTTTAATAGGTTTACTTCTTCTACATTATAGTATTGGTATATAGAATTTTCACATTGGTTTCCTTCACTTTCTGATATGAATGAAATTTTCCTATCTATCATCTCATGCTTAGTTATATCATCTATTAAATCTTTAGCATAATTTATCTAAATATATCACAGCATGTCCATTCACCTACTAAAAACAGCATAGATGCTCCCATGCCTTGACAAAATGTGAATATAGATGCTAAAATATCTGTACATGTGTCTTTATAAAGACCTTTATTTTTTAACTCATTAGCTAAACACCAATGAATACAATTATTTGATCAGATGATCATGTGAAATCTTCAGCTCTATAAGAAACCACCACAACCTTATCTGAATTGACAGTAGCATATAACATTCTACTAGGAACGATTAGGTTTTCAGTAATTAAATAACCCCAATAGCATCTGATGTTCTCAGTGTTACAAGGTAAGGCTTTTAATAAGTGGGCAATTGTGATCACTTTACAAATTTAAATTTGTAGTTCCATTGATGAGCCAACAGGCTTCACTAATGTTATTTAGGAGCACTGGGTGAGTGGTTATTTACAGGAGCATGGCCAAATGAAGAAAACATATCTCTTTCCCCCAGCAATCACTTATTGCCTGTGATATGGAACAACTTTTCATATACTTGTTTTTCTATCTCAGCATTTTCTGTCTGAGAGTCGTTCCACTGGCTTCCCTCAACAGTGAACTATCAAGTGTAAGATATAAAATATAAATCCTTTCTTTCCCAAGCTTCTTTTAGTCATGTTGTTTATTAGCAAAACAGAAAGCAAACTAGGATACAATTTGATACAGAGAATTGGTCGTTGTTCTGACAATAACCATGTTATTGGGGTGTGGGGAACTTCATGGAAATATTTAGAACTTTTTGTGCAATCATATTGTGAGCTTGGAGTTTAATGTTACTCTGTTGTGTCAGAGTTTAGATGATGAGAATGCTGGGAAAATGAAGGCAAAGGAGGCCTGCCTTGTAAAGTTTCAGAATGAAGAAAGACTCTACTGGGGATATCTTGTGATATTTTCTCTTAATAATTTGTAGAAATGAAACCTGGGATTTACTGAGACAACAGAAGCTAGTAAGATGGGGATGAGGTATCAACCCAGAATAATAAGAGTCCTGCATCACTGAGGCAAAAACTCTTTTGGAAAGTATTTCATCAGGATCAACACACAGAAACTGTGATACAGTTGGGGTGTCAAGTTGACAGCAGAGCCTAGAAAACAATGTGCCACATGGTACTGTTTTTGAAAACATGAAAGATAATGGGGAAAACCTGGGAGTTGCAAATATATGGCAGGGCTGACGTATCTCTGAAGTAAAGCCAGAAGAGTCCCCTGTTGTGGTGCTACCTAGGTTGCAGGAGAAACCTCAGGGATTGAAGGAGTCATGGGGAAAAGTTGAGGCTTAGGCCATATACAGTGAAGAGGCCATGAGAGGCCATTGGTGAGTGTGTGCAGCCTTAGTTGAAGCAGAGTTCCAAGATATGGGAGATACTTGGATTGTGGGAGGATGGTAGGACATCTAACAAGGTCAATGGCAGTTGAGATGTGGAGCCAGCCTGAGCCTGAGACAAGCTGTGTGCTGCCAATGGAAAAGCCTGAGAAATGGGACTTCCTAAGCCCTTTGGAGCCCAAAAAATTCGTGAGTTTAAGATTTCAGAAAATGAGCTGGAGGATTTGAACTTGTATTAAACTGTGGTCTGGAACTGTGCCCTGCTGATTTCTTTCTGGAGGAAGAAAAATCTTTGGTAGTTTGTTTTGCAATAACCCTTAGTTAAGAGACTTTGGATATTTTAAAGAGACATTGAACTTGTAAGGTATTAGAGTTTTTCAAGAATATAAAATTTCAAATGTTATACTATATTTTGTATTTTGATATTAACATGAGATCTTAGAGTCAAACAAAGGGGGTTATGTTTTTTATTTCTTTTTTTGCATTATTTTATTTGATATATTTTTTATTTACATTTCAAATGATTTCCCCTTTTCTAGAAACCCACTCCCCGAAAGTCCCATCAGCTCACATACCTCACCCTGTCCTCCCACCAACCCCTTCCCACTTCCCCTTTCTGGTTTTGCTGAATACTGTTTCACTGAGTGTTTCCCGAACAAGGGGCCACTCCTCTGTTCTTCTTGTACCTCATTTGATGTGTGGATTATGTTTTGGGTATTCCAGTTTTCTAGGTTAATATCCACTTATCAGTGAGTGCATACCATGATTCATCTTTTGAGTCTGGGTTACCTCACTTAGTATGATGTTCTCCAGCTCCATCCATTTGCCTAAGAATTTCATGAATTCATTGTTTCTAATGGCTGAATAGTACTCCATTGTGTATATATACCACATTTTTTGCATCCACTCTTCTGTTGAGGGATACCTGGGTTCTTTCCAGCTTCTGGCAATTATAAATAGGACTGCTATGCACATAGTGGAACATGTATCCTTATTACGTGCTGGGGAATCTTTTGGGTATATGCCCAGGAGTGGTATAGCAGGATCTTCTGGAACTGAGGTGTCCAGTTTTCTGAGGAACCGCCAGACTGATTTCCAGAGTGGTTGTACCAATTTGCAACCCCACCAGCAGTGGAGGAGTGTTCCTCTTTCTCCAAATCCTCCCCAACACCTGCATTTTGCATTTTCTTTGAGTGTTGAGTCAATGGTTTCTATCGTATCTTCGGCATCTGAGATTCTTTCTTCCATCTCTTGTATTCTGTTGTTTATATTTGCATCTATGGCCCCTGATTTCTTCTCAAGGTTTTCTATCTTCAAAGTTGTCTCCCTTTGTGATTTCTTAGTTGTTTCTACTTCTGTTTTTAGATCCAGGATGGTTTTGCTCAGTTCTATCATTTGTTTGTTTGTGTTTTCCTGTAATTCTTTAAGAGATTTTTGTGTTTCCTCTTTCATAACTTCTGCCTCTTGACTCAAGTTCTCCTGCATTTCTTTAAGTTTTTTTTTTTTTTTTTGGTTTTTTTTTTTGTTTTTGTTTTTGTTTTTGTTTTTGTTTTTTTTTGCGTTTCTTCTTTATTGGCTTCTATCTCTTGAGCCTTATTCTCTTGCATTTCTTTAAGTGATTTTTGTGTTTCCATTATATGGGTTTCTAGCTTATTCCTGTTCCCCTGTATTTCTTTAAGAGATTCATTTATGTCCTTTTTGTGTTCTTCTAGCAGCATCATGACCAGTGATTTTAAATCCAAATCTTGTTTCTCTGGTGTGTTGGCATAACCAGGACTTGCTGATGTTGGAGTTTGGTTCAGATGCTGCCATATTTCCTAGATTTCTGTTAGTAGCATTCCTGCGTTTGCCCTTTGCCATCTTGTTCTCTGGAGTTAGTTGGCCTTGTCTCTGGCTGGTGTTTGGGCCTCCTGAGGGGCTCTGCGGCTATTACTCCAACACTATATGGCTGGGTTTCCCCTGTAGCAGATTGCTGATGTGCTGTCTTCCTCTTGGGTGCCCTTGCAGCCCTAGTGTGCTTTGCCCCAGATTGTGACTGTGAACCAGATGGTGCCTGTTTGCTCCTTCAGAGAGTGCTGAAGGGTGTATGCTGCCGGGACCTTTTCTGCATGCTGATCACTCTGCTGTGCAGCTGATCTCCCAACCGGGTTGGTGCATACAAGGCTAGCCTAGCTGCTCAGGCCCTGAGTCTAGGCAAAAGCCTGGGAGGCCAAGGTCTGAGCAAAGTTCCCCTCGGGCTCTGACTGTTAATTAGGTCTGTCAGGTGGCCAGGATGGCAGGCTTGAACGTGTACTCCCTGCAAGTGCTTGGAGAGTCTGCTGGGCTAACAATCTCCTGGCCGGGTTGACACACAGATGGCCCACCGGGCAGCCCAGTTCTTGGGGTCAGTCCAGGGCCTGTTGGGGCCTAGACCCCCGCTATTTTAGCCTTGGGCTATGCCTCTTAGCTGGCTTTGCCTGCTAGAGCTCTTTGGCGTCCTGTAGGCAAAATGGTGGCGTTTGCACCAGGCAGGGCAAACAACCTCCTGGCTGGGTTGGCACCCTGATGGCCCCCTGAACAGCCCAGGGCCTGGGTGCAGGCCAACGCCAGTCGGGCTTAGACCCCCCGCGATGTTGGCCTCGGGTTATGTTTGTGTACCTCAGTCTGTCTGATCTCTCTGGAGTCTGAGAACCAAGATGGAGGCCAGGCTCTTGTGACTGGCGGGAGGCAGAGTTCTGAAGTGGCTTCTGTGAGGTGAAAGGCACCGTAAATCCGCTGCTGCTTGCAGCCCGGCTGGCCAGCGAAGGTCAGTGGTCGTGGGCGCAGGGCCTGCCTGGACCCTGTGTCACCTTGGTTCCACTGCTGATGGCCCTTCAGCTGGACCAGCCACTGCTGCACTGCTGCTGCTGCCACAGCAGCCGCAGCCCTCCTCAGGGGGTTATGTTAATAGTGATATTTTTTGTGTGTCAAATTGTCAAGGGGTAAATTTGTGCTCACTAATTTTTGTGGTCAACTTGACACACCTGCAACAAGAAACCTCAATTTGAGAATTGACTTCATCGAAATGCCCCTTAGTATGTCCCATTGTGGGTAATACAAACCAGGAGCAGGTAGTCCTAAGTAGTCTAAGAAATCAGGCTCACCATGAGCCTTAGAAAGCATTCAGGGGAACAAATTTCCTCCATGGTCTATGCTACATTTCCCACCTCCAGGTTGATATCTTGAGTTCTTTCCTAGGCCTCCATGATGGACCTGCAAGCCAAACACTTTCTTCCCCCAAGTTCATTTATAGTTTTTATCACAACATCAGAAGGTATCCTAGAACAGATGTTTCGCCTATTTTCTTATTGTTGAACATTAATAACTCTTTGTATGACTTAGATAGCAATATTTTATCAGATATAGCTTTTACAAATTTCTTCTTTCATTTCATGGATTTTCCTTTCATTATATTGATAGCTGTTCTTATCCCTCCTTCCTTATCATGGTCTTATGTTCTTTCAATTCCCTCTCTTCAGTGTTTCCTGAGCCTTAGAAGGAGTATAATAAGTGTCCTATCTATTGATGAGCAACACAATCTTTACTTATTCTCTTCGCCTAGTGGTACCACGAACTTCTTCCTTAACTACAATTGATTGCAAATAGAAGCTTCTCTGATTAAGGCTAAGAATAGTGGTCTGGAGAGATGGCTCAGTGGTTAAGAGCACAAACTGCTCTTCTAAAAGGTCCTGAGTTCAATTCTCAGTAA
Source organism: Apodemus sylvaticus (assembly GCF_947179515.1). Taxonomy (NCBI): domain Eukaryota; kingdom Metazoa; phylum Chordata; class Mammalia; order Rodentia; family Muridae; genus Apodemus; species Apodemus sylvaticus. Next base: position 43,885,713 of record NC_067495.1, read on the forward strand.
CTGCATGGTGGTTCACAACAATCTGTTATTGGATCCAATGCCATCTTCTGGTGTGTCTGAACATAACTACAGTGTATTCATATAACTAAATAAATCTTTAAATAGTAATAATAAAAGCTACGAATAGCATTTGTTTATGCATATAAACAGAAATATTTAGAAGGCCCTATGGGCCCATGTCAATTTAGCTACTAACCAATAGCATGTTTCTTTTTCCCCCCGAATCTGAGATCTCCTCACAGCTATAGGTTGTTGATTAGATTTTCTGTATCAGGAATAAATTTCTTCATGTGGAGCAGGCTTCAAATCTAATTGACACCAGTTGGTTATGACCACAAAAGTCAGGCCATTATTGGACTAGTGGACAAATGTCATCTGGCAGGCTGACACTAGAGCATGCAGAGTTCAGAATCCAGTTATGAGTGACTGTTGATACCTTTTCTCCCCTAGCAGCCTACATCATACCTTTTGCCACTCTGAAAGATAACCAGCAAAGAGGAAGCCTCCAGCTTACTCCAAACAAAGGTGTATGGTATCTTCAGAAAGAGCATCTTAGCTGGTTCTAGTGGGCAACCAAGAAGACTGTCAAGATCCTGAATTATTTTGACCAAAATCTCCTAAGAAAGCAGTTCATACCTGTCACTGGGATTTTTGTTTAATAACTCCTGGGTTTTAAAATTAGCATCACAGCATTACAGGATATCTCGCTTCTAACTCTGGATTTTTTTTTGTGGTGCTTTTAGTTGTAGTTTTTAATTTGTGTACATTGAAGTGGGATTGCATATGTGTTTTACATATGAACTTCCTTTCAGTTAATCCTCCTTCCTTGCCCTTCAACTACCTTCCAATCTTTCTACCCCTTTTCCACTCCTATTTTTCTACCTTTTTAGTTTCATATCACATGAGTTCTCCTATCATCTCCTGCTCTTAAGACCTCTGTGGCCTCTTTCTACTTCCCTGGTTTCTACAGGTAATCCAACTTAAAAACATAAATCTAAAGACTCAATGTTAGGATCGACAGATGGAAGTGAATATGTGGTATTTGTCTTTCTGTGCCTTATTTTTCTCAGTATAATTTTTCCTGGTTCTATATACAACTTTCAAATGCCAAATTTTAACTTTCCTGTGAGCCTAAAGAAAATCATTTTGTGAATATACTATTTTGGAACTAATAAAATATTTGCAGAGTTGTTTAGTTCTATTCTATTTTTAAAAAGTTTGTTTAGAATCAGTATAATTTAGTTATTAAATTGATATGTAGTATCTTAATGAAACATGTGCATAATAAAAACAATATACAGGAAACTAACATTTAAAATCTAATTAAATGGAGAGAAATTTGAAACAATTTCACTAAAATCGGGGATAAGACAAGGCTGCCCACTCTCTCCCTATTTATTAATATAGTACTCAAAGTTCCAGCTAGAACAATTAGAAAACAAAAGGAGATCAAAGTGATGTAAATCAGAAAGGACAAATTAAGGTATCACTATTTGTATCTGATATGATAGTATACATAAGAGACCCCAAATTTGTATTGCACACATTTGAGTGCATTGTTTTAAGTTTATTTTTCTTTAATTTATGCAATGATACTCGACAGGAAGACTGTATATTTTATTATCTTTATCCTTGGTTTCTTTATCAAGTCCATGTCAGCCTGAGCAGTGTTCTAAGATATCCTAAAATACTTTTTAAATAATACTTTAAAGTGAAGTGTTGTAAAAGGAATCAAGATCTTCTTTACAATTAATGCAGAAAATCTCAGAAGAAACAGGTAGAACATGAAATTTTAGAATTAAATGAATAAAACATAATAAAATTAGATGGATTTGCTCATTATCAAAAATCAGAGGACAAAATGTATACATATTATGGAAAAATAGAAAGTAGCAATGTTGAACAAGAAAGAAAATAAATTGATAAAAACTGAATCAATCCTCAAAGATTTATGATGCATGACATCAGAAGTTTTGATGGTCAATAAATACAGAAAAGGAGAATATTGAAGAAGACGAGGCCCTACAGACTCACAGAACTGAGTGAACAAAGACTAATATTAATCAAAGTCAAACCTCTAAAAGAATAACATGACAAGTGTTTAAAGTAACAAAGGAGAAAGTACAATTTGTGTATAGGCAAAGAATTAAATCAGAGATAATTTCTTATAAGAATCTCTGGAAGCTGGAAGGAAGTGCTATTACATCTTTTATGTGATACAAGAGAAAACTGACAACTTTTAGAGCACAGATGAGAAGACAGAATTTCCAAATATATTTTACAAGGCAAGTCATACTGATACCCATATTAAACATGAACAATATTTCTCATGTATATAGAAAATTCCTTTACAAATATAACATATTATGTTAAAGATGAATAATCTCTGGTTTACTTCAATAGAAAAAAGTTGAAAAAACTCAACACCCATTCACTACAATGATAAAAAAAAGAACATTTTTGGAAATTAGACTAGTAGACAATTTCAAGTTGATAAAATATATCTTCAAAACATGTTCTATGTTTTCATCATAATAATCATGAAATACTTTCAAACTATTTTCCCTTCATATTATTATTAAGGGGAAGAACTTGCTTTCATCTATACAATTTTTAATAGTATTAGTGTTCTAGAGAGTGGGAGCAATAGAGATGTCTTAGCAGCCAAGAATACTTGCAGAGTTCAGAGTAGCCATGTGGTGGTGCATAATGATCTATAAACTCTGGGTTCTATTACTCTCTTCTGACCTCCATGGGTTCTAGGTACATATGTGGTACACATACATTCACACAGGTAAAACACTCATACATATAAAATAGAGGACAAATTCATGTAAGAGAAAATAGCAATTTAAAGCAAGTATAGAAATTCAAGGAAAATATATAAAACAGGATAATATAAAAAACAGGAAATGAAGTGTCTTTATTTAAAGATGTTTTAATAGACTTTATAGACATTCTACATATCCTAAAAAGCTACTTAAAAATCATAAGTTCATCAAGATCTCTGGTTACAAGATCTGAAGCAAAGAATTAATTGTTAATCAGTGAGTATTTTATGAGTAACACACGGGGAATAAGTTCTTGAAGTCTGTTGTCCAACATTGGCTATAGGTAAAGATATCATGGCATGCTAAACCTTTATTAAGCGAGTGAGTTTATAGAAGCAGGGGGAGGAGCATGGGATAGAAGGGTTTCTGGAGGAGGGAAGACCAGGAAAGGGAATAACATTTGGAATGTAAATAAAGAAAATATCCAATAAAAAAGAGAGTGAGTTTAAGGTCATGTATTTTTTTCTTCTTCCTTTTTTTCGTTATTGATATATTTTTATTTACATTTCAAATGATTTCCCCTTTTCTGGGTCCCCACTCCCCGCAAGTCCCATAAGCCCTCTTCCCTCTCCCTGTTCGTCCATCTACCCCTTCCCACTTCCCTGTTCTGGTATTCCCCTATACTGTTGCACAGAGTCTTTCCAGAACCAGGGGCTACTCCTCCATTCTTTTTGGACCTCAATTAATATGTGGATTATGTCTTGGGTATTCAAAGTTTCTAAGCTAATATCCACTTATCAGTGAGTGCATACCATGATTGATCTTTTGAGACTGTGTTACCTCACTTAGTATGATGTTCTCCAGCTCCATCCATTTGTCTAAGAATTTCATGAATTCATTGTTTCTAATGGCTGAATAGTACTCCATCGTGTAAATATACCACATTTTTTTTATCCATTCCTCCGTTGGGGGATACCTAGGCTCATTCCAGCGTCTGGCTACTATAAATAGGGCTGCTATGAACATAGTGGAGCATGTGTCCTTATTGCATGCTGAAGAATCCTCTGGGTATATGTCCAGGAGTGGTATAGCAGGGTCCTCAGGAAGTGTCATGCCCAGTTTTCTGAGGAACCGCCAGACTGATTTCAAAAGTGGTTGCACCATCTTGCAATCCCACCAGCAGTGGAGGAGTGTTCCTCTTTCTCCACATCCTCGCCAACACCTGCTGTCTCCTGAGGTTTTGACCTTAGCCATTCTGACTGGTGTGAGGTGAAATCTCAGGGTGGTTTTGATTTTCATTTCCCTAGACAGGAAATCATCAAACTCAGGGCTGAAATCAATCAAGTAGAAACTAAGAGAACCATACAAAGAATCAACAAAACCAACAGCTGGTTCTTTGAAAAAAATCAACAAGATAGATAAGCTCTTAGCCAGACTAACCAAAGGGCACAGAGAAAGTATCCAAATTAACAAAATTAGAAATGAATAGGAGGATATTACAACAGAAACCGAGGAAATTCAAAAAATCATCAGATCCTACTACAAAAGCCTATACTCAACACAACTGGAGAATCTGGAGGAAATGGACATTTTCTTAGACAGATACCAAATAGCAAAATTAAACCAGGATCAAATAGACCATCTAAACTGATCCATAACCCCTAAAGAAATAGAAGGCGTCATAGATAGCCTTCCGACCAAATAAAGCACGGGACCAGATGGTTTCAGTGCAGAATTCTATCAGACCTTCAAAGAAGACTTAACACCAACACTCTTCAAACTTTTCCACCAAATAGAAACAGAAGGAACACTACCCAACTCCTTCTATGAAGCCACAATTACGCTGATACCAAAACCACACAAAGATCTAACTAAGAAAGGGAACTTCAGGCCAATTTCCTTTATGAATATTTATGCAAAAATACTCAATAAAATTCTTGCCAACCGAATCCAAGAAAACATCAAAACGAACATCCACCATAATCAAGTAGGCTTCATCCCAGGGATGCAGGGATGGTTCAGTATAAGGAAAACCATAAATGCTATCCACTACATAAACAAACTCAAAGAAAAAAAAAACATGATCATTTCATTAGATGCTGAAAAAGCATTTGACAAAATCCAGCATCCTTTCATGCTTAAAGTCTCGGAGAGAACAGGAATTCAAGGCCCATACCTAAACATAGTAAAAGCAATATACAGCAAACCGGTAGCCAGCATCAAACTAAATGGAGAGAAAATTGAAGCAATCCCACTAAAATCAGGGACTAGACAGGGCTGCCCACTTTCTCCTTATCTTTTCAATATAGTGCTTGAAGTCCTGGCTAGAGCAATTAGACAACATAAGGAGGTCAAAGGGATACAAATTGGAAAGGAAGAAGTCAAACTATCACTATTTGCAGATGATATGATAGCATACTTAAGTGACCCAAAAAACTCCACTAGAGAGCTCCTACAGCTGATAAACAACTTCAGCAAAGTGGCTGGCTACAAAATCAACGCAAGCAAATCAGTAGGTCATGTATTCTTAACACAATAAAAAATAAAAAAATAAAATTAATAAAATTAATTTTCAAAAGAACTATTATGGAATGTAGCTGTGTAGTAAAACATTTGCCTACAATGCAGTGAAACAGGTCTGAGATTCAACCACCTGAATTGTGCTGCCTTATAGTTTTCCTAAAGATGAAATATTCATAACTCTAACAAATACATACATAATCTGTATGTTATAAAATAAAAACATGGATGAAATAAAGATATTTCAACAGAGCTAAGTATGATGTTCAAGAGATTGGAAGATATAAGATAGTTAACAGGCTGGTTCTCACCCAAATTGATCTATGGTTTTAATATAGTTGTTTTCAAAACAGCAGTAATAATTTTTGTTTATAAAGGAAAGTAATAAATTACATGCATTTTATTTTTGTGGCTTTTTTTCTGTCGTTATAGTAACCATAAAATATCCGGTCAATACATTTTCCATTGAGTGCATTTAAAATCTGACTTTCCTTTTAATTTTGATATTATAATATAATTACACAATTTCTTCCTTCCATTTTCTCCCTCCAACCTCCTATATACTCCTATTTTTCTCTCTTCTAAATTCATAGCCTGAAAGGAGACTATTTTAAAACACCTAAAAATATATACTTTCATAGCATATGTAACATTTCAACCAATAGAGATAAGTATAAAAAAAGGAAAACTGGCATGGAATGATCTGTTCCAGATCACTAATTTGTAAATTTAGACTATATCAGCTGTTTTTCTCCAGTATTATTTATTGAATGAAGCTCTATTACTTGGATCAGAATGCTGTTGAATTCATTTTCTCTTTCCTCTACTCGTGGACATGCAGCTTACCCTCATGAGTAGTTTGTTTCCCCAGTGAGACTTTCTTGGAGGAAACTAAATTTTCATGCTCAGTAACTCAAAGTTCAAAAATGCCTTTGTCTCTTGAATGTCACCATATAACAAGACATTTAGGATTTCCAATGAACAGAATTAAGTTTTTGTTTTTATTTATACTCACCACACTTAGGTTTTCCAATAAATACACCGTTTTATTATATAAAATTACTGTTTAATACTTATAAATAGGCAAAGATGAATCTTCATTTTACAATAACTAGAATAAAAGCATACACTAAAATGTTCTTTTTAAATATATAGATCAGTCCAGGCAATGTACAAAAGTATGCTTTTTTTATTGAGAGGGGATCTGTATATAGTATTATTGTGAAAAAATTATAATATTTTTCTTTTATTCAAAATAGATATTTTATACAATATAGTCAATTTGTGGTTTCCCTTCCCTTTATTCCTCCTACTTCTTCCCCCTCTTCCCTCCTATTGGATCTACCCCATTTCTGCCTTTCCTGATAAAACAGACATCTAAGTGGCATTAATAGAATAAAATAAAATATCCTAAGCTAAAACAAAGACAAGCAAATTAGAAAAGGATAGGACAAACAGAAAGAAAAGAGTCCAAGAAAAGATACAAGACATATATAGATGCAGAGGCAAACTAATTCATACTCAGGAATCCCATAAAGACACAAAACCTGAAGCCTTAAAGCCATAATGTCTATGTAAATAAACTATAGTATCAACTAGATAAAATTTAAAAATTAATCCTCTAACACAACATTATGAAATAAGAGACCGGTGAAGATGCTGTTGAATTCATTTTCTCTTTAATCTACTCATGGACATGCAGCCTACCCTCATGAGTAGTTTGTTTCCCTAGTGAGACTCAGTTGGAAGAAACTACATTTTCATTTGCAAGTTGTTATCAATACTTCTGGATTAGTAATGACCATCTTCTTCTTTCAGTTCTAGGATTCTACATGGTACAGACCATTGCAGGCCTTGTGTGTACCGCCTGTTTATTTACAAGGCCTTGTTTCTTTGATGTTCACTATCACTTCTGGCTCTTACACACATTTGCCTCCTCTTCCACGGGGTTCCCTGAGCCCTGAGAGAGGGCGTTTCATGGAGACTTTCCACATAGGACTGTTCAAATCTCTTTTGCTCTCTACACATTGTATGGTTGTGTACAAATCTTACAGAACAAAGCTTCTCAGCTTCTCTGATGATTACTGAGCGAGGCATTGATCTAAGGGTCTAGCAGAATGTCATTAGGGGCTAATTCATTGCTGTATTCCTTAGAATAGTTGTATTTTATTTTACCCTAAGTTCCCAGGCTACCTACTTTCAGGTTTTTGGCTCCATGAGTAGGGTTGGCTATGGGTTTCACCTTGGGGAGTGGGCATTACCCACGCCCCAAAAGCATTGGGTCACAATAGCACACTTTTCAGGTTGGACAACTTTGGAAGTCAAAATGTTTGTGTTATATCTCACCTTGGTTTCATCCAGAGTAGCGTCCTGTACCAAAGATGCTGGTATATAGGGGCAAAGACTCTATGGAGGCACAAATGCAACTTCTCCATATTCAACAGGTTGTGAAGATGCTGTCTTCAGCAATGGTACTTTGTTGTCAGTTTGTGGAGAGTGACCTGTAGCTTTGACAACAGCTTGTTTTGTTTGGGGGTTCCCATGGGACCCCTTTGCCCAAATCTGAACTATTTGTAACCTATTCTAGGTACTGGAAACAATTTGCTGACAAAACTTATATGGCTCTTAATTTTATCCATCTTTCCCTGTACTTTCTCCTTTATCTTTTCCATCCCTCTCCCTTTTACTCCTCCAGCTCCTCACTTAATCCTCCAGTTTCAGTTCCACCATCCATCAATGTATAATATGTCTTCTATTTTCCCTTCCTAGGGAAACTTTTTTTTTCTCCCATGACCCAATCATCTATACTTAATATCTGGTTCAATAATCTTAAGATTGTTTTTAATAACACACAAATTTGATCCATGCTTTATTATATGCTATCTGATAATGCTTGTTTTTCAAAATTCTGGCTATAGAACATCTATTCTTAACTATTTCTTTATATAGTCACATGTATAACAGATAGACTGAGAATCCTCATCCAAAAATCTAAAATCTGAAATGCTACAAAGTCTAAAATATTTTATGCACCAACACGATGCTACAAGTGGAAACTTCCACACTTGACTTCAACTCTGTTCCTAGAAGCAGATCTATAAGAATGTTTATAATTGTTTTTGACTAGTTTGCAAAAGGAAGTCAATGGAATTATGACAATCTCTTCATTGTGTTCTAGAGCAATGAGACTCTTACAAGGAAAAAAATACATGCCCTCAGCCAAAATCTCCCACTTATAAAACACTCAATTCAAAGTGAATCATAGATCTAAATATAAATAAAGTTTTAGAAATATTATTAAAAATAAAAAATAAACAAAGCCTTTATGATGTAAGGAATAGAAAATTGTTATTAGTTCATATACCAAACCTACTAAACTATAAAAATACATTCAAAAAACAGATGTTATCAAAATTTATGCCTTTCTCTTCATAAATACCTAGATAATACAGAGGATTTCCATTTCAATTGAGTTCTTGTATCTCAGTAGTAAAATAACAAATGACAAGCTTTAGTTACCCAATGAAAGAATGGAAAAATGTATTTGTAGACAATGTTTTGAGGAGTAAGGGAAAATGGTGAGCTGGTAATTAATGTGAAATTTAAATTCTGGAGCTCTACCATAAGAATGCATCACAAGGACACCATACCATAGTATATCCTTACACATTTTAAGAGCATAAATCTAAAATATTTTACCCCAATAAACTACAGTTTCAAAATGGTACATGGAGAGTTATTTAATATCATCATCCATTAGAAAATTTGAAATTAAGATTATCATGATATTTTCTTACATGGAAATGATACTTCCAGAGTATACCACCCCTGGGCATATACCCAGAGGATTCCCCAGCATGTAATAGGGACACATGCTCCACTATGTTCATAGCAGCCCTATTAGCCAGAAGCTTGAAAGAACCCAGATGCCCCACAGTGGAGGAGTGGATACAAAAAATGTGGTATATTTACACAATGGAGTACTATTCAGCCATTAGAAACAATGAATTCATGAAATTCTTAGACAAATGGATGGAACTGGAGAACATCATTCTAAGTGAGGTAACCCAGTCTCAAAAGAACACACATGGTATGCACTCACTGATAAGCAGATATTAGCCCGGAAGCTTGGAATACCCAAGACACAATGTACATATCAAATGATGCCCAAGAAGAAGGAGGAAGTGGACCTCGGTCCTGGAATAGCTCAGTGCAGCAGTGTAGGGGAATACCAGGACATGGAAGTGGAAAGGGGTAGATTAGGGAACAGGGGGAGGGAAGAGGGCTTATGGGACTTTCAGGGAGGGGGATCCAGGAAAGGGAAACTCACTTGAAATGTAAATAAAGAATATAGCAAATAAAAACAAAACAAAACAAAACAAGAACATGTGATACTGATGAGAATTTGAGGAGCATACATTAAAAAATTCATACATTACTAAAAGATATACAGTGATCCAGTAACTTTGCCACTATCTCTCAAACCTTAGGCACTCATTTGCTAAAGTGCCCAGTAATTATAATTTTGGCTCTTAATTCTGCTCAGAAAAATTGATATGATTTATTTGTAGCTTTGTACAGATCGAAAGTTGGAATAACCAAAATGTCCTACAGTTGATGAATAGATAAGCCGACCACAACACAGCCATAGATAGGCACACTACTCAGAAATAATTGTAAGAAGCTATTGATGAGAGTTTGAATGGCAATTGATGACATAATTCTGAGAGAAAAGTTCACAAATTGAATGATTACATTGCTATAACATTTGTAAAATGGCAAAGTTAGAAAGATGGAGGACAAATTTGTTGGTGACAAGCCTTAAACGTTACTGGGGAGGGTAAGAGGTATGACTATAAAAAGTATGAAGCAAGTCTTAGTAATAATGGAATAGTGCTGTATCATGATCACTAAAGTGAGTGCAGTATATGTACACAGTGACATTTTAACATAAAGAAAAGTGAAATCATGACATTTAGAGAAAATTGGGCAGAAATGGAAACCATGCTGTTAAGCAACATGAGCCAGACTCAAAAGTATGTTTACTCGCCTATAAGAAATCTAAATGTGCATATGTGTACGTGTATGTGTGTGTGTGTGTGTGTGTGTGTGTGTGTGTGTTGTGGTGGGATGGAGGTCATAAAAGTAGAAAGGGAACTATGAAAAGAGAGTGAGAGATTTTTAGGGAAGGAAGCAAGGTGAAAATAATAGATAATGTGGGGTAAGGAAGGGGTGGCACATATGCTTACTAAACACCTTGCACTCTATTCTCATGCTCTCATAATCTTATTTAATTTGCAAAATTATGTGTATTGTGAGACACTAAAACAACTCAAGGAAGATGATTATGATGATAAAACAAATATCTTTCTCACAGTGTTACCAAAGTATTAAAAAAAAGATCTTACCTGATACATAAATAATGAAGATGAATATGAATATGAAAGCTTCAGTTGACAAGGAATTATTTACAAACATCCTGGATGATATATCACACTTCTGTCCATCAGTATTACAGTTTATTTTGGGGGAACTCATTTTTAGCAGAAACCTTGTTCCCAAAGACCTACTCACATTCTTCCTTTAGAACTCAGCTGCTCCATTCCACTGCTGCTTCTTTTTAATCAGAATATTATCATTATCATACATAATTTTGATTAGATCCCAAGGGTAAAAATTAATTTTGATTAGACATCAGATAGTTTACAAATGAATGGATTGTTCTAGGATTTTTTTGATGTCCAGGAGGTTAGAATGCCTTTTTTTTGGTAGTGTTGAGAATAGAACGAGAAAAAAAACAAAAACAAAACCATAAGCAAAAAAGACAGTTAAAAGTTAATGCTGGATCTGGATTTTCTGTTTATTTGTTTTAGAAATTACCATAAAAGTTACTAAAAATATTGTGACAGCATTGTACTGATGAGTTTTTATGTTTAGGGAACTTTGAGAGCAGGACTGAGTTCCCTGTGCTATTCTGGTTTGGATGTAACTCAGAACACAGTTGAACATTATTTGAATTCACAGAGCTTGCCATGCTGGAAGCACAGCCTTATATGTAGTGTCCATGGGCAATCCTATTATGGGAAAGCAACTTGAGAGAAAAGGCGGGTCAGTTGCTTGTGCGCAGGTCCTGGAATTTGAAATATCCAGAGGCCTCTACAGAATCCTGGCATCAGTTACTATGTTGACTCACTCAGTGTTGGGATCACTCACTTGCCCCCTACAGGACTCAGCTCTTGAAGGCAATAGCCTTTATAGAAAAAACGAATAGGAAATCTTGAAGTGCTATTTTTTTCCAAGACTGCTGAAGTTTATTGGCTTCTCATCGTACCTAAGCCTTCCGGAGCAATAAAACTGGGAGAAACTTTTACCAAGATTTTTATCCCTGCCTTGATATATACTTTCTCTTCCAAATGCTTTGGTGGGAAGAAGTAGAGGACTGTTGTAAGTACAAAGTAACTAAAAATATCTTAACTGTAGCATGACTTTCAGCTTGTGACAAGCTCACTGAGTTGGCAGATTGATTTAAGCTTATTACAGTAGCTTATGAAAAAGCATAAATTGTCATCTATGTACTTTATTTTCCATATATATGTATATATAAGTATATATATTCAAGTGTAAGTGTTTCACACTGAAATCTTTTCAGTAGATGTAAGAAAGAGGTGTAGGGCTTTTTTTTTTTCTTTACTATTATTTGTTTGCTCTTTGCAATGGAAACACACATTGTTCTTGTTTAAGAAACCACTAAATAATATATTCATAGCTTGATTTGAGTATGTAGAACAGACCATTTTGATTATTGTGAAATAGATTATGTATTTCTGTTTTTATTTTAATTGTTATTCTTTGTAATGGTTTTGTAGACAGTTCTGAACTGACATGTATTCTTGGTGAACTGATTCTCTATGGGAATAACTGAACCTGAAGTTTGGAAAGGTTTTATCTGGCCCACCATAAGGGAAAGTAAAGAAAATAAGTTTTTTTTGACAGCATTCATAAAGATTGAATTTCTATGTCTTTTAATTATACTTCATATTTTAACTGCTCTGTTCCCTGTCATATTGTGATTATTCTTTAAATAATGATACAGTTTGTGCTGGAAAATAACCATGCAGTATCTTGATCTGAAAACAAAATAAAAACTTGGAAGGCTTGTAATCCCCTTTTGTAGTAAGTGATATGGTGATTCATGTCTACTGTGGCCTAGCAGTTCAGTAAAACTTTTAGATCAGTTCTTTATTTAAAAATGCTTCCCACTTGTTTTTAAAGAATCAGCTGTGACTAACGAATTTCAAAATTGACTCAAACATAACAACAAAAATAATATATATAAAAATAATCCATGATGAAGCCAGTGTGTCCCAGAGATAAAGTTGAAGGTTATCATATTCTCACTATTTTTGACTTGTGGACTCTAGTCATTCTAAAATAGCAATTAGGGCAATGCTTATAACTTAGAATGAAGATAGAAATCTTCACAAATGGCTAATGATTCACAAATTCTAGAAAAAAGTCAAGCACCTACCTACTCAGGAAAAGATTGTAGAAATCAAAGTTGCACATGTATTGATTTTTATAATAGATGCCTCTCAATTTCACATCATACCACCTGTTTCTATTGTGGCCTTCCGACATTTATTTTCTGAGCCTCAACATTATTTCCTAAAGGCAAAGCTGCTTCATTTCAGTGCAAAATACATACAGCACTTCCACATGGTTTTTGTTACACACAGGTATGCACATTTACTTTTATCATTCAATGTATTTTGTTTCAACTTATAAATATTACTGACACAATTCATTGGTGATAGTTAAGTTTCAAAAAAAAAAAAAAAAACAGTATCCAGAGCACTTTCAAGAGAGTATTTATTTGAAATGCAGTTACAAAATGAAGAAAAGCAAGCTTATGCTCAGCTGTGGTACACTTAACTATGTTTTTAAATACTTCAGATTTGAAAAAAGCTTTTATCATGCAGCATTTCTAAATTGTGAAATTATACTTGTGCAAAATAATAGTAGGTTCAAGGGAAAAAGAAGTTATTCTAAGGATTATGGTGCATAAAATCTTTTGCTGATTTAACAGTATACTAGTTGAGTGTTTTGACATTTGAATCATGTTTCTCAATTTGCTTAAGTTTGAAAAACTTCGAAGAACACATTTGTTTATAAATTTGAAAGCATTTCTGTTTAAAAGAAAAGGTTATGGCATTAAAACAAAGATTTACTTTTAGAATTACATATATAATTTAGAATATTAAATGGCACAATTTGTCTTGAGGACTAACCAATTTATACTTTAGAATTTTAATTTTAAGATCACTTAAGGGCATGCGAACTGAAAAAAGAAAATCCTCTTTAAATTTATGATATAATTTCTAATTTAATAAGAGTCTTTTTCTTGTCTCTATATAATATCATTATAGAAATGATAATATATTATGTTACATAGATGTTATTCTTTTATTTTAAAATGTCTAGGAAACATTATATCTAAATTTAAGTTATTTTTAAAAATACATAGAAAAATATTTTTGCATTTATTCTCAAAGATAAGTTTTTGAGTGAAAGTATCACTTACTTTTACATATTTTATTTAACTATATTTTAAATTAGCATGCATAGGCTCTCTACTTGCTTCCTTCTCCCATTTTAAATCATTACTGTTTATGAAACAAACTTCCAGATTTTAACTATTTGTGTAGATTAATAAAACAAATCAAAATATTCATTCTCTTAAAATACACAAATTTTTCATTTTTTTTTAATTCTGGGGTATCTTTTACCATCACCTTATCTGAGAGTAAAAGGAAATGATTTAACACGCAACTCCCATTTTCTTTGCAACTTCTATGAGTCTTTCTAACTTATTAAACATGACTTATCTGATTTTGACCAATCATTATAAATTCAAGAAAAATAGTATTTGTGTATGAAAATATGTTTTTATATCACATATACAGGTATACTTAAAAGCAGAGAACAATTTATAAGGGTTTTTGAGGAGAGGGACTCAGGAATTAGGTGAAATTTAAGTGTAATCTATTATTTCTCAAAAAAATTTTCTTCCAATATTTAAATTCTATTTTAATCACATAGATATTAAAAAATAAGACTAATCAATATCCTGGGCCAAAAGATAATGTGAACCGTGATGAAAAGAACAAATTCTGGATTTGTGCAGCCTAAGATTACAAACCTGGGAAGGGAGAGCTCTTTCTAAAAACTTAAACCAATTTTTTTATTAACATCAAATTTTAGAGCCTCAGATGGAGTCCATAAATATGAAGCTTCCATAATTTCATTGGGCCTCACTTCTAGTTAGAGAGATTTCTTGGGATTGAATCTTTTCCTAGCTAAATTTTAAAACAAACTGATGGTAGTGATATTTCTATAAATCATAAATTACTTCTCAGAGATTGCCTTTTATTTAAGTAGGTTAGATATTTATAAGAATTTATAGTAGTAGGAACCCAACCGTTCTGCCTTGTATTCTGATAAGATACATTGATTAACGTGATGTCAAGCTCACATAATGGAGGGGATGCAGTTATTTCATATATACAAATTATGCCTTTTGGGGAAAGCCAGTTAGGAAAAATGATGACCTTGTCTTCCTTGTATATAGTATGGATTTAGATTGGTTTTAGCAAGAGGCAATGGTTTTCTTTCTATCTCAGAAAGTCCAGCTTTGTCCTAGGATGTTTGTGTTCGTTTATCAAGGTGATATGTCCATATTTGAAAAGTTTTGTTGGAAAAATCATGAGACTGAATGCATTCATTAGCAGAGTGTGATAAAAAATATACCCTTTGTGAATCATGTCCCAGACCATACATGAATTTTCACAAACAAACAAATAATGAAAGAAATAAACACAGTGTGGCCATCACATTTTCTCTATTTAAAACACACCTTAGGGTCTGGTATAGGATCAGTGATCTACTGCTTGCATAGCAGGCACAAGGCCTTGAGTCACAGCAGTAGTATTCCTGCCCTGTCAAACTTATATTTAACTTTCTTAAAGTTTTAGCCTGTTCAGTACATAAATACTTTTAGAATTCCATGGCTTCATTTTATTATACATATGAAAGGTCAAACAACAATATTATAGTGTAGTTTATTTTGCAAAATTTGAAGGGCTTTGATTACTTGTTACATACATAGAAATCTCTCTAAATTGATATAACATCAAACTTCCTCTTGCTGGATATTAAAAGAGAACTGTCTCACAGAAAAATAAATACCATTTATGAACATCCAAATATAATTAAAGTTTCAAAATTAAAAAGTAAAATCAATAGCTTCAACTTTATTCTAAAAGTTTTAAAATAGAAACTTTAGTTCTCCATGTATTACTACATACTATAACATAAACCACATAGTTTCTCAAGAGAGTCTAAAATACCTTCTAATACTCAGGGCACATAGCCTTTACCTGTCCTCTTTCCTGATTATTGCCCTGAATATTGAAAAAGAAACAAACAAAAATGAAAACACTAGTTTGAGCACCAGTGATTAAGAAAATATGAAACTGGAAACACAATTACTGATGTGTCAATGAAAGTGAGGAGATAGAATTGCTTGTTGCCTTATGCATAAATATTTCCCATCAGCCTCCTGCATCTCAGGCCCATTAAGAAACTTTGTTTTTCATGTAGTCTACAATTTTAAGATACTTTATCCTCAAATTTTTGTTTAGTTTTATTTCATTCATTGAAAACATCTTAGGATTTTAGTAAGTGAAGAGTGATTATAAATTGATAAGGTACTTGTCAAATATTCAAAAAACCCTGGCATGGATGTACAACCCTGTATCAAATGTTTCTCAAAAGTGTTGTGGTACATGCCTGTAATAGCAGCCAGAGGACCAGAAATTCAAAGTCATCCTTGATTCAAGATCAGGGCTAGCCTGAGCTCTGCAAGACTTTGTCTGCTTAAAAAGATAATTGGATTTAGTTTTTGTTGTTGTTTGGTTTCTGGCATCCTACCATCCTTATACTTGGCTTCTACTATTAAACCCTGAGAAAATGCATGCTCCTCAAGATGGAATTTAAATATGTTTTTGGCTGATTATTCACAAACCCACTTCTTCACTAAGGGAGAGTAAGGGAGAATAGATGACGGGTGTTGAATTGGAATGGAGCTGTTACTTCTCTGACATGCTAATAAAATACTGTTCTCATTCTTGTTTTCATTGTTCATAAGTGAATCTTTCAGAATGGCTAATTAAATATTTTAATTCCATATAACTTTGAAGAATTAATTTTCTGTAAACTTATGACATAATAAAAGTAATTTTTATGTAAGTATGAAGGCTGCAGTTTATCACAGACTACTCTTACATATGTAGTACCATGGTCACAGAAGAGGAAAATGAAGAGCTTTGCCTCTATTTTTATCAGTCACTTTATTTTAGGCCATGTATTTTATCTGTATAAGTAGAAAAATATGATTGCTTTGAAGAATAGAAAAATGTTAAATGCATTATTAAAGTCAGTGTTTATACATGTAATAGAATGAGAATGTAGAATGTTGAATGGGTTTTGAAGAAAGATAACATATTTAACAGTTAAAAAAAATGTTTGAATTGCCATGCTTTCAGCTATTTTTGAAATCCCACATCTATACATAAGAAAAAATGTAGTGAGCAAAGAATATGCAATTATTTGGTGATTTATCTTTCACTCTTTGATGCATTTACTTTTCTTCTCTATAACATTTTATTAATTAAGGGCAGTTAGCAGGAGACAGTGTTTTATGTTCTTCCTGGTTCCTGGGGGAAACAAAAGACTTACCCTTAGATGTTTTCACAGTGTCCTTGGCTTTTGTTTTCTTTCCTTTTGTTTTGTGTTTTAAATCACTCTCCATTTTCTTACTCCATTTTTGGCTACAACTGCTACAGAGTCAGGACTATAAAAGGGTATGAACATCAGTGGCTTTTTGCTCATTCCTGGCACTCATCATTATTTGCACACAACTCATCTCCTCCTTTATCAGATTGCAGCAGCAGTGGATCCTTGCCCAAGTACTGACTTAAAGGGCAAGGTAATCAGCACGCTTTCTCAGTTCAGAGATTCACCTTGGAAAGTTCATAAAAGGTAAATTCTAAATGTAAGAATAAAGCACAGATTCAGAGTTATTCGAGTATTTTCATGAAAAGAAAAGCAAGTAATTCCTTTTTGTTGTTGTTTGTTTTGATACTTCAGTTATCAGTATTAGAAACTAATTAGTAACCAAATGGACGAAGGTAGGTTTTTGTCACAACAACTGGAAAAGTGAAAGAAAATGTAATGTAACCCACACTTCAATCGTTCATACCCTGAAAAATAAGAGAAACAAACAGGTAACAAACATGAAAGAGCAGGGCTGTGTGCAGGGTATGCTGGCATGTAGGTGGTTAACTGAAAGAGTTTACGGGAAGCTCAGACAGCTGGGGAATCCTGATTAAGGAGAGGCTGAAGGGCAGAGCAGAAGCCATGTGAACAGCTGCTAAAGGGCTAGAAGATTCCTCTGGATTAGGTGTACACAGCCCATCTCTAATGGGCTGTTTCAGCACGAATCAAGTGTTATCAAAGGAGTTCACTTTACTCATGCCTAGAGCCTTGGCAGTGTTTTACTTTAAATGCCTGGAAATAGATTTTTCTCTCAAAATCAATCCAGAGATGAAAATCTCCAAAGAAGTGGCTTTATAAAGTTCATATGTGTGGTTTTGGATAACCATTATTTAAAGAATAACTTAGAGCTGATGCTTCAGTACCTGTTCATTTGTCTATGAATCACATATTATTGAGTGCAATAGTTTGCTTGGTATAATCATGTCGCCTGAGTGCTACTCTCTGCAAATAATTTTCTAAATAACCAAACTCACAGACGCTAAAATTTAGGGCTGGATTTCCATAGGAATTTGTGACCACTGTTCTATTTGCATTTCAGTTGAAAGCTATAGGCAAAAACCACAGTGTTACAAGAACATGTAAGAGTGAGAACTATGCTAATCTTAGACATTTGGGAGGTATTCCTAAGAAAATTATAGTTTGAGAAGAGCTAAGGAGTGGAGTAATTTTACAAGGGGAGACAGCAATGTTTCAGAGTGAAACATTTATGGCAGGGGATCTTGGTATGAAGAACTGTAGCAAGGTCAGCTTTCTTAGAGGAAGGACAGCAAGGAAATGTGTGGGAACAAACCTTAAGCTGCCAGAGTAGGCTATGGCTCAAATATTTAGATCCTTGAAGGTCATTGAAGTGATCTTTCTCCTTGTAAGATCACTGGGATTCTTTTTATGGGTTTCAGACAGAACATGGGTACGAATTCATCTCTGTTTTCTGGAAGATACCTCTTTCATTCAAGAGGGATTTGTAATTTTAAAGATAGATGGTCATTAACCGGAAAATTTTTAAGATGCAAAAGAAGGTGTTCTTTTGACTGGAATTGCTGACTCTATAAATAAACATACATGCATTCCTGGTGTCCTTGTAGACAGATTGAGTAGCATAGGGGCTGAATTGTACAGAGTTTTCTTCAGGGCTTATACTATTTGATACATAGTGATACCACTTACATGCAGAAACACTGAGAAAGAAAGGAAACAGGAATGATGAAAAAGATGGTGGATGGATATAGATGTTTGTTGTATTTATGAGTAGTTTTGTTACAGTGGAGATGGGGATCTGAAGTCCAGAGATGAATTCATTCTGGTGGATTTAAATGTTTGAACCATGGAATAGACTAGAGAAACTTGAAAGTCCACTAAATGTGAAGAGGAGGCCAGGAATTCAATAAGAGAACAAAGCCATGTGTGCACCAGTTCCCATTCACATGACACACACACACACACACACACACACACACACACACACGAAGCATCCAGACACACTGGTGCAATCAGAAGCAAGGTAACAAGTTTATGAACCCGGCTGTCCCTTTCAATCTCCAATGTAAGGACGTTATGAATGAGGTGCTCACTTACACACTATGCTCTCTGCTTTCCACAGACTGTGCCATCTATTTATTCCTAATTTCCTTTCCATGCTGCTAGTTCAGTGTAATACGGCCCAAATGTTGTCTTAGTAGAAAACCTTTGATAAATATTTAAATTGTGTGATGTATTCAGCTTTTTTCCTGTACTCTGCATTTCCTAAAAATACCTTCTTCGGAAACCCCATTTCAACAGACTACTGTATAATGAAATGAGCCTTCAGTGTAAAACATTTATCATCATCTGAATTTCAATTGCTCAGTCACAGTTGTTAAGTAATATGAAAAATCATCCTTTAGAGAATACAGAATTGCATAGATATGACAAGGTAAGTTTGTACTTTATTTAATGTTCTTTTAGTTAATAGAGATGTTTATTGGAGAAATGTCTAAAAATTCTTCTTGAGAAACATTGGTTGAATTGATTATTCTTATATCTTCAGACATGGTGAAAATCCTTAGAAAATATTTACAATTCCATCTAAGTAAAGCCAGAATCATACAGAAGAGATAAAAAACCATTCAAGTAATTGAAATTTAGTCATGGATAAGTATAATGCTCTTATCAGTTACCTTTTGGGTAAATAGAATGAGATAGAATATTAATAAGATATTGGGCAACCTTTTACTATTATAATTTTATTTGCTTATAAGCAAACATGGTTAGATACCTGCTGTGTTCTTTATGCCTTTTAGGAAATTACAACTGCACACCAGAGAACACACAGACATAAAAGTATCTCTAAATGCATATAATTTATAAAATTCATAGGCAATATGAAGAAGGCTATGTTACTTGGTAGGTATCAGCCATAAATGATTATATAGGAACAGTGTGACTCTGGAAGCAATCACTGAATAACCAATCTATGCAAGTCCCCTTTAAAATGAGCATATGGAGATGACGATTAGAGCAAAACAACAAGCAGTCATACAAAGACAGCCATCCACAGGGCATTGACTTTTGCCTCTATATGAAACTACCCTATGTGTGCACAATGCTATTTCAGAAGCACCTGAACTTTGATGTAAAATGCACCACTTGTCAACTTCTGATAACTGTACTTTTATGTACAGTGATACATATATCTTAATTAGTTATCACTTTAACTGTAAGAGTCAGAGAAACATAATCCTCCATATATAATAGATAAAGATATAGAGGGAGGGAGGGAGGGAGGGAGGGAGGGAGAGAGAGAGAGAGAGAGAGAGAGAGAGAGAGAGAGAGAGAGAGAGAGAGAATGTACTTGTCTAAGGTACCTCGGATGTGATGTTCCAGAGTCAGAACATGTATAATGGCCCTGTAACAGAAAGATTAAAGATCATTAACTAGTCAGTTGTCCTCATTTCTGAGACTTGGGCAGAATCTAGAGACAGTAAAATAAAACATAAAAAGAAAATAAAATGAAACTCTCAGGAGTCATATCTCCTAACAAGAACTATACATGTTCCTTTGAGAATTCTATTTTAAAATCTCAATATTGGCCTGTTTATTAAAACCCATAAATTCTTACTATATTGCATTTTCTTAGATGTACATTGGGGTGTCTTGAATCCATCCATTCTCTAAATGGAATCAATTCATCTTGAATACATCCATTCTCTAAATCTCTTCAAGGAACACCTATGATGGTATCTATGATAATTAACTTATTGTACTTTTATTTCTATCTCAATAGTCTTACTACATGAACATGAAAAAGAAAAAGATCAAAGAAATGGTATCCATATCTGTTGTAAATGTCAAGAGAGCCGTTCTGACTGTATAGAAGTTCACTAAAATACTGTGTAGAGTGTAATACTGGGAAAATATTTGTTGAAACATAAAGCCTAGCAGTAGGCTTATGTAAGTTCATTACAATAAAGTTATTTTTCTAATAAAGTAAATAAATAACTCCTAAACAGCAAAATTCATGTAGGTCTTCCCATTTGTATGATCTAAAATGATACTAAGACATTCTCTAACTTCATAAGCAATTTTCTTCCCATCTTATCCAGAGCTGTGTTTCTCTACAAATATACACATTAAAAGATAGCTATGAAACATTACCATTCTAGAAAAAAAATCTCATGCTGTTCGGCAGAAAGTAAAAGTTAGAGAGCAGTCAAAAACAATGCCCAATAATTGATTATCTAGTAAGGTTATCATTGGCTAGTTATAATCACAGATTAGTATATTGTGTTACTTATCAGAATGCTATTACTTTATACCATTTTAATATTTAACATGTAAAGTAACTATATCATGTGTTTATCATGATAATTTTCAATAAATAAAATAGAATCACACATTTTATTACACTAAAAATCAACAAACTAAAATGAAGTTTCTTCATCAATTGAGTGGAGATTTCCTTTTCCTTAACATTTTATGCTTTCTGTTCAAATGTCACCCTGCTGAGTTAAAGTGAAGTAAAGAACTTCAAGTCACAAAAACCAATTGACCAAATTCTCCTGCTATTCTAACCTTACAGCTGTGGTCAATATTGACGATTCTCCAAAGAACGTTGTCTTCCTTGGGGAATCTGTGCACAGTACTTTCCTGCTTTGTTCCCAATTTGGGAAGTATTTCATTTTAGACTTCACAATCTGATCTTCTCTGTTTTTCCTTAAAGATGGGAATTCTTCAGAACTCAGTCTTACCCTGATTCCTTAATTTCTTCCTTAGTCATTGTTTTCATGACTCATTGTACCACCTTCAGATTGTTAACAGCTGTCTTCAGAAAACTAGCCTTGTTTTACCTCTAGATCAGATTTTTTTTCCAAATAAATTCTAAAGTGGAAATTTCATCTGCCTGGTGGGCATTCCTATCGCTATATGACATGGATACTTCCATTGTGAAAGATCAAAGTAGAATATTACCCATGAAACCTGCTCAGTTCTTCAGTTCTGTTGTTGCTCTCTGCTTTTGTTTACTGCACATCTCAGGTTGGCTTGGAGCTAGTGATCATATTTTTTTTTTTGCCTCAACCCCCAGAATATGTGCAGCTTCACCTGGCCTATCATTCATTGGTATTGCCATCCATTACTTTTCAAAAGCCCCAAACTCATTTCATCCTTGATATCCTTATCTCTTCTGCAAGCTTGTTTCTGAGTCCTTGTCACTCACTGTTAGCTTTATCCCCTGAGGTCTGTGCAATCTCACTTCCCTTCATCTCTTCTGCCCTCACCACAGCCCAGTAGAGTTTCTTTCACAAAGGATACAGTGAAGCTTTCTACTCAGGCTTCTCTGTATCTCCATATAACCCTTTCTCCACCTTCCCCATATTCTCTAACCAGTTTTCTTAAATTTATTTAATTATAAATTTGAGTATATTACCACATACTTAATTACATAGCTAGCTTTTATTGAATACTAGTAAAGCAAAAGATCAAATCCATAGGAAGCAAGCACACACACACACACACACACACACACACACACAAAAAAAAAAACCTGTGTGTATATATACTAAATAAGCATGGTATTGCAGCTACTTCCTTGCTTTCTTATCTTATTCCCCTTTGTCTCTACTTGCTTTGCCACCTTACTGGCTCCCTTACTACTGCTTAATTACTTAAATTTCTTCCTTTTTAGATGATTTTCTACTCATCTAGAAAATCCTTCTCCCCATATCCTTTTCTATAGGATTTTCTATAATATTGTTATAGACAGTTCCTGTCTATAACCATATTATAGCAACATGGCTGTCTTCTGGTAATTTCTGTCAGCACCTGACTGAGACAGATACAGATACTTACAACCAACTATTAGACTGAAGTCGGGAACCCCTATGGAAAAGTTCATAGAAGGACTGAAGGAGCTGAAGGGGATGGCAACCCCATAAGAAGACCAACAGTCTCAACTCATCTGGAGCCCTGGGAGCTCCCATAGACTAAGACACCAACCAAAGAGCATACATGGACTGATCCAAGGCCTTTAGCACATATAGAGCAGAGGTTGTATTCTGCCTCAGTAGGAATGGATCTGGACGTGCCTAATCCTGTAGAGACTTGAGGTCCCGGGGAAGGGGGATGACAATGGAGGCCACTCTCTAAGAGGCAAAGGGAAGGGGAATTGGATGAAGAACTGTGGAAGAAGGAACCAGGAAGTGGGGAGCAATGTCTGGAATATGAATAAATAAAATAATTAAAAAACTCAAGACATTCACTTTCAAAATCCTATGATGTAGCTATACATATTAAAATAGAGTTCTCATATGCTAAGGCTAAGAACAGAGTTACCCTATGTAGTTGATATCATGCCAATAGACTTTGTATCAATAGTAAATATTAGTGAATGCCAGGCTACAGAAATATTCAAATTCCTGAATGTGCATATAGCAACAGGTGAATAAACTCTGAATTGTACTAAAAATTTCAAGATTCAATATTTTACTGTAGCTATGTAAAATGTTGTCTTTGGGAGAGGTAGGATGAAGTTTGTACACGCCATCCCAAAGTACTTGTTTGTGTTGGCCATGTGGCAATTTCATCATTAATCTGCCATTCGTAAACAATGAACACAAACAATAAACTCTTAACAAGCTCTCTGTGTTCTGATGCATAGTGAGTGGTTACGAAACATAATCAAGGGAAAGGCTTGTAAATTAGTAAATCTATAGGTCAGGGTACCGAGGATGGTTTATTGATAGTCTACTAGAATGTAATTTATTTCTATTATATGGGAACATGAATCACATATTGAACCAAATGTCAAGATGATTTAGACCCTATTATAAATTTTCTATGCCATATAGAATGGAGGTTCAAATTGTTTATGACCCAAAAGCCCCTCTGGGGGAAAAGGGAATTTGAAAAGTTAGAGTTTAAAAAAAATAGGTGGTGAACCTGGTGTATATGAACTGGATTAACTTGTGGTTTAAGTCTGACATTATTAACCAGTCAAGTAATCTTGAAGAATCCATTACTCATTTACTAGATATTTATTGAGTATTTGCCATATAACTGGAAGTAAATTGCCTCTCATCTTCTATTGTCTTCCAAAACTAATAATAAAAAATGTTGCCACTTTACATGGTAACTCATGATGAGCATGAAAAGTACACAGATGAATATATTTGAAAATGTCAGGGTGTTGAAGACTATTTTAGTTTTTCACAAATATTCAATTATGTATAGTTGCAAGAACAAATATACTTTTTACATACTAAGTTTCATTTTCACATACAGACAAAGAGAGATTTTCTGATTGGATATTTGTGTATAAATATAAATTACATTTTTTCTGAAAAGGAGCTTTATTTTCTTTAAGCAACTTGGTCACATTTTTCCCAAATATCAGTAGTTTGTAAAATCACAATTTAAAAGACTTTGAATCTGAATCACCCACCTTAATTTTAACCCAACCTTAAGTAAACCCAAATGTAGCTGTCATATATCTAAAACACAAGTTAAATTGTGTATGTCTCCCTTTTTCCATTTTTGAGAGCATCATCTAACTGTAGAGTAAAATCCAAGGCCTGAATATACAATGTTCCCTACAAAATGACACTGTGCTCTTGCCTCTCATTATGAACCTCACTTCTCAACATAAAATTACTTGTGATGCTACAAGTAAGTCATGCAACTTTATATTTGTATCTTCTTTCTACTTAGATTATTTCATATGGCCATTCTTACCAAGTTTCTTCCATCATAAATTTATCTTCATATTTTAGTCTTGCCTATAATAGATTTTTTATGATTTTTTATTCATTTTTACATCCTGATGAAAGTCCCCTCTTCAGCCCCACCACCACCAGAGTCCCTCTCCAAATCATCCCTCCCCTTCTCCTCAGAAACAGTGGAGATCCCCCCTGGGTATTACTTTCACTGTGGCAGTTTCTACATGGCTAGGCACTTCTCCCTCTGAAACCAGACAAGATAGTCAAGTTAGGCAAACAGATTCCACAGACAGGCAAAAGTTTTAGAGACAGCCCCTGCTCCAGTTGTTAGGGACCCACATGGAAATCAAGCTGCACATCTGCTACATATTTACATAAGTCCAGAATATGTATGCTCTTTCTTTGGTGGCTCAGTCTCTGAGAGACCCAAGGGTCCATGTTAGTTGACCCTATTGGTCCACTTGAACAAGAGTTCATGGAAAGATTGACCAATCTTTCCCTGAACTCTTCAAGGAGACCCCAATATCCATCTAATGTTTAGCTGTGGGTCTCTTCATCTGTCTGAGTCATCTGCTGTGAGGAGTTTCTCAGAGAACAGTTATGCTATACTCCTGTCGGCAAGCATAAAAGAGGATCATTAATTGTGTCAGGGATTGGTGCTTGCCCATGGGATGGGTCTCAAGTAGGGCCAGTTATTGCGTGGTCATTCCCTCAGTCTCTGCTCTATCTCCCTTTCCTGCATTTCTGGTAGGCAGGATAAATTTTGGATTGAAAGTATTGTGGGTGGGTTGGTGTCTCCATTGCTCCACTCTGGTTCCTGTCTGGCTACAGGAGGTTATCCCTTCAGATTCCAAATCCATACTGCTGTGAGTCTCAGTTAAGTTTACCCCATTGATTCTTGGGAGCTTACCATACCCCAGGTCTCTGGTACATACTTGAGATGCCCCCAATATCCACACCCCATGCCAGCTTCAGCATTCTTTCTCATGGCCATATGGTCATCTCCCCTGTCTGTCCCCACACCTGATTCTAAAACCCCTCCATTTCCCTCCCCATCTCCTCCCCCACCCAGTTCCCTTCCTCCATCTACCTCCAATGACTTTCATTCCATCTTCTAAGTGAAATTCAAGCATTCTCATTTGGGTCTTTCTTCTTGTTTATCTTTTTTTGTGTCTTTGGGGTGGAGTGTGTGTATATACCATGCATGTCATTTTGGGTCTGGGTTACCTCATTCAGCATATTCTTAATTTTCATCCAGATGCCTGCAAAAGATTTTTAAATGGCATCGATGACTATCCAAGGTCAGAAATACCTTGTTTCTGATATCTGTCCTTATTATAAAGTCATGGTAGCTATATTCCAGTGACAGCAATTATTTCCTGTTTTTACTTTCCAATTGATTCTACATGTCTGACTCACACACTTGCTCCCTCAGCAGAGGACATGTGTTTGCTATCCATTTGTCATTAAGGTCTAACAGCTTGGAAGGCAAACAAAATTAATGAGTGAAGACTGTAAAATTTATCTCACTGTTATTTAGTCATCAAATCACTATATATCATCCAGATATAAAAAAAGTTCTCTGACTAACAATGAATACTGGCTAATATTATTTTATTCACATATGTATATAACAACTAATAGAAGAGAATCCTTGGTATATATTTTTATTTTGAGTGCTTATTACATTGTATAAGTGATAAATCCTGGCTCCTTTACCTAGATTGTTTAGACAGTGAGACAGAGTTCTTTTCAACATATCTGCATAATTTGTCTATTTTGTTGTTGTTTTCTCATGTTAAATGTAGACATCTAAAAATAAAAAAGGAAATGCTATTGGGACCTACAAAACTGAAATAGTTTTGAGGATATCCAATTTGTAGAAGGCAATAGGTGAAATAGAGGGATAGAAATTTTGAGAGCTTGATCATGGTGGATGATCGTTTTGATGTGTTCTTGGATTCGGTTGGCAAGAATTTTATTGAGTATTTTTGCATCGATGTTCATAAGGGAAATTGGTCTGAAGTTCTCTTTCTTTGTTGGATCTTTGTGTGGCTTTGGTATCAGCGTAATTGTGGCTTCGTAGAAGGAATTGGGTAGTGTTCCTTCTGTTTCTATTTTGTGGAATAGTTTGAAGAGTATTGGTGTTAACTCTTCTTTGAAGGTCTGGTAGAATTCTGCACTGAAGCCATCTGGTCCTGTGCTTTTTTTGGTTGGAAGACTTTCTATGACTCCTTCTATTTCTTTAGGCATTATGGGACTGTTTAGATGGTCTAGTTGGTCCTGATTTAATTTTGGTATTTGGTATCTGTCAAGGAAATTGTCCATTTCCTCCAGATTCTCCAGTTGTGTTGAGTATAGGCTCTTGTAGTAGGATCTGATGATTTTTTGGATTTCCTCAGTTTCCGTTGTTATATCTCCCTTTTCATTTCTAAGTTTGTTAATTTGGATACTTTCTCTGTGCCCTTTGGTCATTCTGGCTAAGGGTTTATCTATCTTGTTGATTTTCTCAAAGAACCAGCTCCTGGTATTGTTGATTTTTTGTACTTTTTATGCCTTACTTTATTTGATATGAACTCAGGATCCTTTGCAAGGTGCCTGAGGGACAGATTCTTAAGAAGTTGAATGGTTAGCTTGGACAGCTTCTCAGACAAGTGTCTGCTTGTGCTTGAGCTATTGTTGGAACTTTCTTGAAGGGGATTTAGAACGGAATGTCCATTCCACTGAGTATTCGATTGCACGCAGCTGCTTTCCTGAGCTCACTTTCCACCCTGAGGTCTGGCTGCAATGATTGGAAATTTTTCATGTGTATTAATCTGGGAGAGTGGTCATTTATAGAAAGTTAGTCACTGGGTAAATACGTGTGCACCAACATGGAAGGAGGTAAAAATATGCCCAAAGTAAAGGTGAGAAATACCTACTAAGTGACTCAGAAATGTAGAACTGAAAGGCATCTTAAAAAAAAGAAGATACTTGGATGGATACTTATATCAACCACTAAACACAGACTGATTGTTCATGATGCTGATATCTATGGGATAATATATCCTCAGATGTTTATCAAAACCTTCCAATTTTCACAGCATGACAGTAGCTCACAGATCAGGTTTGAATAGAGATATTAAGAAGAAAAACAGGTTTAGTGATAATAGTGATTTGCTGAAATAGATGCTCTTCTAATCCAATTGTAACCCGAAACTGAGTTTCTATAAAGTTATTTAACAATGTTAATATTGCATCTTAGAGAATATTCATTAAAAATTATTTTGCCTCCATAAACTTTTTCTTTTTATTTACTTTCTCTCATATAATATATCCCAATTACATCCTTCTCTCTTTTCACTCCTCCCAGTAACCCAGGATCTCTTCTGTCCCACAAATCCACTGCTTCTAGACAATGTTTCCAGTAATATGATTGGGACACCACCCTAGCCAACAAACCTGAACCACAACTTGTCTGGACCACAATATATGCTAGAGAATTGTGGTTCATTGTAGGAATGGCTAACCAATGACTGATCTAACCTGATAAGCAAGCTACAAGGAGGGCCTCATAATGTCATATTATGATATTCCGTTTTGACATAAATTTTAACCAAAGATAATATATGAGTACAGCCCCTTTGTTTTTATTCATGAAAATGGTTTATATTGTTTATAATAATAGTTCCATAGTTATTTGTTTTCTTCATTAAGGTATATATAATTGAAGTAAGCCTTTGACTAAAATAAGTTTTATAACCTAGTTTTAATATTTATTGGCCATAAAGAAAAGAACTATCAAAGAGGTGACAGTCCTGGCTGTCTTATGGTTTTACTGGCTGTGAACAGATGCCATAACCAAGGCTGCTATTATAAGGACAACATTTAATTGGGGCTGGCTTATAGTTTCAGAGGTTCAGTGCATTATCATCAAGTCAGGAACATGGCAGCATCCAGGCAGGCATGGTAAAGGAGGAGCTGAGAATTCTACATCTTGCTCTAAGGAAAACAGGTGTAGATTGGTTTCCAGGTAGCAAGGATAAGGACCATAAAGCTCATGCCCACAGTGACATACCTACTCCAACAAGGCCACACCTCTAAATATTGCCACTCCCTGGGCCAAGCATATTCAAAGCACTACACAGGCCCTTGAATAATACACTGCTTCTAGATTAAAAATATAACAATTCTTCTACTTGGAGCTCAAATTGCAGAATTGAGATGTAGAATTTTGAAAACAGAAATTGTATTGTTGAATCAGAAATGGTACAAATTTGAAATATAATCTGCTGCATCTGGAAATTAGATTTCTTCCATTGTATGATTTGTAAATATTCTGTATCTTTTATACTGAATGATAAAACATATAATAACAATAAAACTTGTATATGCAATTTAGTCTTATTTAAGCTTTGGTGAAGGAATAATGTATCAATCAGACTTGACACATGTAGTAATGAAAGCTATTTTTGAAAAGAATTTTGATTGTCTGATGCTGTAATTACTTTTCCAATAATGTTGGAAATCATATCTGATATGTTTATATTCTCACAGATTTTAGACACATGTATACCCAGATTCCTAAACATATTATACTGTATATATTCTGCTTGCATGGTGTGTAAATGATTTTAGCTTTTTTGTTTGTTTTAGTTGTTCACACTAAACTAATAGATTAGCATATTAAAAGTCAAATGTTCTGGTTATGAAATATAGGACTGCATTCATTGTTGGTGTTTTCCCTGTGATGTATACACCCATCCTTTCAGACCTGTAGCACACACAAGGAATGATAATTGCAACTTTCCTAATAGGTCACTAAATAAAATATAAATTATAAATTGGAAAATTATCTTTCCCAATGTAAAAACTCCATTAAACATATATAATACATGATAAGGCTTTAAATCCTTCATCTAAACAATTTACCTATGTTTTCTTTAGAAAGTTTCAAAGCTAAATTTCCATGAGTATGGTGAATATACATTGAGAGAAAGAAGACCATCCAATTTATTATTATTTTATTCTAATTATTATTAGTATATAATTATTGGAATCCAAAATAACATTCTTTCTGAAAATAGATCCTTTACTTTGACAATATTCACCCCATTACCTCTCTCCTTTCCACAATCTCCTTCTTAGTAGTCTGCATTCTTTTTCCAAATAGTTCACCATCTACATTCACGTTAGATATAAATGAAAATATAATATATGAGACATAAAGATTCTCCATAAGAGAGATAGTGTAAGGTTTGTCATTCTAAATCTGTCTCATTTAGTTTAACATACTGAGGTTTTAGGCCCATGTCTAGTTTCTTGTAAATGACTGTTCATTTCAGTTTTCTTTATAACACTGTTAAATTCCATGTGTGTATATATATATATATAAAACCTTGTTTTCTTTATCCATTAGATTGTAAAGAGCATTGTGGCATTGTGACTGGTTCCATTTCATAGTTATTGCAAATAGTGTTGCAGTAAACAGAGATGTGAAACTATCTATGTGGTTAGCTGACTTAGGCTCCTTTTTATCTGTAACCAGGAGCCATGTAGTGGGATTTTATGTAGATGGTGGTTTTATTTTCCATACAGATTTCCTCAGTACTTTCAGCACTTTATATTTTTCCAGCAGTGTATAATTGTTTTTCTCTCTGCACACCCTCACCACCATCTATGTTGTTTATTTTCTTGATGGTAGCTATTCTGACTGAAGTGGAAATGGGAATCTTAAAACAGCTTTAGCATGCATTTCTTTGATGGCTATGGATATTGACAGATAACACAGAATTCATTTGGTTCTATTGGAATAAATTTTTCTTTACATCAAACTGCCACTTTTAAATTACCAGTGTTATTGCATAGTGTGTGAGTACCTATATGATAGGGTAAATAGAGAATGCAGAGAGGCCTTGTATAATGAGATGTACAATAGGGATATCATTTAAAACATTGTTAACTCTGAAAGTATAGATCCATTTTTACTTATTACACACAATTTCCATAGTTGATTATATTTATCATAGCATTCAGTTCTAAAAGAAAACAATAGCACATTTCTTAAAAAACAATTTTAAACTAGGTAAAGGCATTGCTATATAAATCAGAATTTAAAATGAAGGTTTAGGCTTCCAAAGTACTAGGATCTATATCCTCTATAGTTTAAATCAGAAAGCAGGTAAAAGTTTATGTCTCAGTACATTTAATATGTACAAGGAATGTTAACTTAATTGTAAAACTTGAATAGGTGATTTCCAGACCCAAGATGCTTAAGTATTTAGAATTAAATTGTCACATATTAGTAAGCATTAATCTAGCATATTATCGTTAGCATCTGATACATCCTATTTAGGGAAATCAATGTGTATTTCTTGTTATTGGTGCTCATTTGGGTACAAATAAGCATGCAGCCCCAGAGCATAGCATTCACTTATTGACTGCAATTACTAGCATGATTTTTGACATCTTATTCATTGGAAGAGTGTCATTTAATTGGAATGATTGTACACACTTTTACATTCTTAATGAGTTTGCACTTAGAATGAAAGCAAACATGTCTGCTATGCTTTGAGGATCAATAATCCCATTCTAAATAAAAGGAGATAAAGACAAAGGTGAATGACTACATTTCATATTAGTTCCAATAAGTATAGATTTTGTTGAACAAGAAATACAGCCTTGTTTAGTCCTAAGCAAACTTCATGATTGCAATTCTGTCCTCTTAATTCCCAGAGTACATAGCTAGTTTCCTTTCAGTGATTAGTTTTTGTCACACATACATTTGTTTATAAGACTGTTTCTCAAAAATGCAATGAGTCTTGTGTTTATAGAAACTAGTTGTATGTCCCCTGAGACTGAATGGGTTGATGTGATGTTAGACTTTGTGATTTTTGTTTGTGCGTATGTGTGGTTTAGACAGTGTCTAGTTCTAAGTAGTATTTTCAAATTTCCTTTGTACATAGCAGTAGCTCAGACAGTAAGGGGTAATAAAATAATTAAACAAAATAGATATTGTCACGTAGTTTTGCATCTTCAAACATCCCCTTCAAAAAGGGAAAGCTCACATATATTTTATAGAGGGCTGTTTTAATAACTTTTGCAAATTATAACATACTGTGATGCTAAGATTGATTCTACATGAAGAAAAGTTTATTGATTTTACATGAAGAAAAGTCTATTGCCTTCTGTGTTCTTTGGAATGTATTTTCCTAAGTGATTTAACTGTGCTACCTCTTAGAAGAGACACAGAGAATTTTGAAGATATATTTAGATATATCCTTACTCTCATCTGGAGGTTATAATGCACACTAAGAAGTTAGGAAGGCAATACAAAACTTTGGGCAGGGGATAATATAATCAAATATTTAGGTTATAGACCTTCATATACTTGGGAACTCTAACATTGTAAGGATGGATCATGAATTTGAGAGTCATGTGTGATTATACCGCCTGCAGCAGTAGTTTGAAAACTTCAGCTTTCATAAAATGCTTTGATGTTTATCAAAACATAGATTGCTTATCCTTACTCTTAGTAGATTTGAGGGAAAACTCACAAATGTGCATATGTATAAGTGTCCAATGTGAAGTATTAAAAAATACACAGAGTCTGTACTTTATGAGAAAAGGTTTTTTTTTTAAATATAATATGCAAGGAATGGGGGCTGGAGAGATGGCTCAAAGGTTAATAGCATTGGCTGCTTTTCCTGAAGATGCAGGTATTATTACCTGGACTCACACTGAGTCTCACAACATGATGCAGAGAAAATACTCACACATAAAAATAATTAAATCAGATGCGTATGTATATGCATATATGAAGTAAGAAGGTTGAGATTATAGCCCCAAAATGATCAGTAACAGAAACATTGGGAATAGACATGAAATCAAGAGATATTTAAGCTCTCCACTGAAAAATTTAGTAATGATATTTGACTTAATGAAGAAAAAGAGAAAAAAATAATAGCCTTTTGGCCAGAACCACAAACTTTCAATAATTTTCCACAATTAAGAGCACAAAGAGTTGGGATTTTGATGGGTATTGCATTGAATCTGTATAGTGCTTTAGGCAAAATGGCCATTTTAACTATATTGATTCTACCGATCCATGAGCATGGGAGGTTTTCCCATTTTTTGAGGTCTTCTTCCATTTCCTTCTTCAGAGTCTTGAAGTTCTTGTCATACAGATCTTTCACATGTTTGGTAAGAGTCACCCCAAGATACTTTATACTGTTTGTGGCTATTGTGAAGGGGGTCATTTCCCTAATTTCTTTCTCAGCCTGCTTATCCTTTGAGTATAGGAAGGCCACTGATTTGCTTGAGTTGATTTTATAACCTGCCACTTTGCTGAAGTTGTTTATCAGCTGTAGGAGCTCTCTAGTGGAGTTCTTTGGGTCACTTAGGTAGACGATCATGTCGTCTGCAAATAATGATAGTTTGACTTCTTCCTTTCCAATTTGTATCCCTTTGACCTCCTTATGTTGTCGAATTGCCCGAGCTAGTACCTCAAGTACAATATTGAAAAGATAAGGAGAAAGGGGGCAGCCTTGTCTGGTCCCTGATTTCAGTGGGATTGCTTCAAGTTTCTCTCCATTTAGTTTGATGCTGGCTACCGGTTTGCTGTATATTGCTTTTACTATGTTTAGGTATGGGCCTTGAATTCCTGTTCTCTCCAAGACTTTAAGCATGAAGGGATGCTGAATTTTGTCAAATGCTTTTTCAGCATCCAATGAAATGACCATGTGGTTTTGTTCTTTGAGTCTGTTTATGTAGTGGATTGTATTGATGGATTTCCGTATATTGAACCAACCCTGCATTCCCGGGATAAAGCCTACTTGATCATGGTGGATGATCATTTTGATGTGTTCTTGGATTCGGTTGGCAAGAATTTTATTGAGTATTTTTGCATCGATGTTCATAAGGGAAATTGGTCTGAAGTTCTCTTTCTTTGTTGGATCTTTGTGTGGCTTTGGGAGAAGCATCTTAAAAAATGCTCAACTTCATTAGTCATTAGGGAAATGCAAATCAAAACAACCCTAAGATTTCATCTTACACCAGTCAGAATGGCTAAGATTAAAAATTCAGGAGACAGCAGGTGTTGGAGAGGGTGTGGAGAAAGAGGAACACTCCTCCACTGCTGGTGGGGTTGCAAATTGGTACAACCACTCTGGAAATCAGTCTGGCGGTTCCTCCGAAAACTGGGCACCTTACTTCCAGAAGATCCTGCTATACCACTCCTGGGCATATACCCAGAAGACTCCCCACCATGTAATAAGGATACATGTTCTACTATGTTCATAGCAGCCCTATTTGTAATTGCCAGATGCTGGAAAGAACCCAGGTATCCCTCAACAGAAGAGTGGATGCAAAAAATGTGGTATATCTACACAATGGAGTACTATTCAGCCATTAGAAACAATGAATTCATGAAATTCTTAGGCAAATGGATGGAGCTAGAGAATATCATACTAAGTGAGGTAACTCAGACTCAAAAGGTGAATCATGGTATGCACTCACTAATAAGTGGATATTAACCTAGAAAACTGGAATACCCAAAACATAATCCACACATCAAATGAGGTACAAGAAGAAAGGAGGAGTGGCCCCTGGTTTTGGAAAGACTCAGTGAAACAGTATTCAGCAAAACCAGAACCGGGAAGTGGGAAGGGGTGGATGGGAGGACAGGGGAAGAGAAGGGGGCTTGCGGGACTTTCGGGGAGTGGGGGGGGCTAGAAAAGGGGAAATCATTTTAAATGTAAATAAATTATATCGAATAAAAAAAAAAGAGCACAAAGAGAAAGAGGATAGGTATTCAACATATAATTTTTATGCCTTTTAGAGACATGGCCACATAATAAATCTACAGGAAAAAAGGTATGCTTATAAGAGTAAGATACCTACCAAGCAAGTTAGTATGCATATTAAGTGTTTACACACAGTAGAGCCAGGATAGATTTCTCAAAAGCATGAAAGAAAATTAGATATTTTTTATTTTTAAAAAAAGTAAGTAAGAATCAAGGTATTTGGGTTCAACTGATGCAGCAGCCTGGTGTACCCAGAAAAGAACCAATGAGCATAATGGTATAATAGATTTAGAGGAAAAACAAATTCTAGAATGAAAACAACAGCAAGGGAAAATAAATACTAGAAAGAAATCGTTAGTATTGAATCCCAGGTCTATTACTAATGAATGATGTCTCATAGACTTCAAGGGATGAAGTACTCTTCAAAACAGCAAGTCTGACAAATATTACCTTGATAAACTAAGCAGAATCTACAGCTTTACTTTGGATAATGCTTAAATTGTTGTAAACAAACAAGGGCAAGGTACATACGTATATGAAATAAGTATGTTGTTCATATTCCATAAATCCTTCCTGAAAGCTTGGAACATAGCATATAGCACCCTTTCTAATCATGCTTCATTTACATGAAACAGTTGATGTCTTGGATTAGGGGGAGATAATTGGGCCATACTTCCTTTCTCATGATTAAAAACAAAACAGGGAGTAGTGACCTCCAACAGGGAACAGCAATTAGAATAATCATTAATTAGGGTATTCACAATCCCATTGTGAAGGACTTTTCTTTGTTAGCTGAAATAAAGCTGTGACTGGGTTTAAGTTCCAAAAGGAAATTAGAAATTGGGTAATATTCACATTCACCTAGAAATTCTTTGTGTGGAAATAGAGTGATTACTATAAATGAATATATGAAAAATTATTCAAAGAAATTATTATAG
The DNA here is from genome assembly GCF_947179515.1 of Apodemus sylvaticus. Classification (NCBI taxonomy): domain Eukaryota; kingdom Metazoa; phylum Chordata; class Mammalia; order Rodentia; family Muridae; genus Apodemus; species Apodemus sylvaticus. Next base: position 43,921,307 of record NC_067495.1, read on the forward strand.
ATGAACATTTTAAAAATTAACCTTTTATAAAACATTTTGCTGGGAGGTGGTGGTGCACTCCTGTAATCCCAGCACTCTGGGAGGCAGAGGCAGGCGGATTTCTGAGTTCGAGGCCAGCCTGGTCTACACAGTGAGTTCCAGGACAGCCAGGGCTACACAGAGAAACCCTGTCTCGGAAAAAAAAAACAAAAAAAAAAACAAATCCAAAAAAAAAAAAACATTTTATGTTGTAGACTGATATTAGTTTCATGTGTTTTCTTTACTCAACTTATCAATCCCACCTCTTTTCAGACATCTGAACTCTTATTCCCACACCTTTAGCCAAATGCACCTATGTGCTAGCTCCCAATCAACCATGTGCCCATGCTATCAGGCATAAATGGAAACGGTCCTTCCTTTTCACTGTGTTCTCCTTATGTACAATAAAGGCGTAGTTTCATTTCAGCCCTCAAAAAATACTGTATCCTCTTGCTTTTCATCCAGAATCTCCCCTCCTAAAGGAAGTGGATTGCCATTTAAAAGTATTCCTATGACATGGCTACCAAAATGCACATCTTTCACTATATTTAGACACTGTATTTTCTTTCTTCTTACTCTATAAATGTCACAGTAAGCCTGAAGCCTGATTTTTCAGTACTAAGGTACTAATGTTTTATTGTTGTTCTTTCTAATCTTACCTCACACATTGAGAGGAATACAGAACTTAACATCCAAACTTATCCAATTAGTTCTTTTTGAATACATACATGTGCATTTAGAAGCATATGAGACACAGAGCACATTCTATCAAAATGGTGATAATCATGTTTGGTTTTACAGTTTAGTTGCAAGAAGGAAAATCTGTCTCTGTCTCTCTCAGTTTGTGTGTGTGTGTGTGTGCATATTTGTGGTACCATTTATATGCAAGAATGAATATATATAAATGTGTGTGTGTGTGTGTCTGTCCAAGGTTAAAAGAATAGTACAGTACATAGAACTATCCTCTTTATTCCGCCTTTAGTTCTTGGGTGAGATCTTTGATTAGATCTATGTACCAAAGATAATTTACTTTTAAGAGAAAAACATATTAGTTTCTATTACATATACACAGGAATGATGACTAGAGAGTAAAGTGACCAAAGCAGCATATTTTCATGTTTGTATGACAAAAAATATATTTGTGAAGGCAAGAAATAGATATCTGAATTACAATAGTAGATTCTAGGCATGTGACTCAGTGATATGTGAAGGAAGGAGTACAAAAACCAATGTAAGATCTTGATCACTTAATCACTTAAGTCACTTCTGAATTTGATCCTTTCTTTAATCCATTCCCCCACTCTGTCTGGCTGTGTCTATGTCTCTCTGTCTTTGTTTCTCTTTCTTTCTTTCTTTCTTTCTTTCTTTCTTTCTTTCTTTCTTTCTTTCTTTCTTTCTTTCTTTCTTTCTTTCTTTGTGTGTGTGGTATGTGTGTATATATGTATGTGTGTGTGTGTGTGTGTGTGTGTGTGTGTGTGTGTACAAGTGCCTTCACTTGTATAAGCCATTGATTAGAAGTCCAAGGACAACTTACAAATGCCAGTTTTCTCCTGTCATGAGCATCCTGTGAATAACACCAGCCTACTGGACACATCATCTTGCTAGCCTCCATAGTGTGATTCTTCAAGTTCACTGCAGCTGTAATTACTGATCTTTGTGTTTAAGGATATTTTGTAGCCTTGATTTTTGAAACTCTTCCCTATCCAAAGAATCTCCAGGGTATACTGTATGTAAATGAAGTCATGCCAAATAGCCCATTTTGAAGTTACATTTCCTCAAATAATTTCTACATGTTTTTAAATGTCATAGTCTTAACTTATTCCATGCTCTCAATTAAAATGTGAAATGTGTTGAAAGTAAAATAAGAAATGTATTATTTAGCTAAAAATGTCACAGAACCTTCCAGAACAGTTTGAGCACCTTAACAACAGTAAAGCCACTTATTTCTAATTCTCAAGGCTAAGAAGTGTCAGTTGACTTGAATTCCTCAGTTGCCTCCCTGGCTTTGTTCCTGTGACCTTTGCTCTGTGCCAGTCAGTATTAATATCTCCCTTTCTTGTAAGGCCATCAGTTATATTGCATTAGGACCAACTTGAATGCTCTCATGCAACTTTACTCCCTTAATAACGCTGCCTCTATACCATCTCATTCTTTTGAAGTGCTGTGGACTCCAAGCCTCTGGATTTGTGAGGGGAAAAGTTCAACCCTTGAGAAGATGCTATGCAAAAATAAATAGGTAAATAGTTTTAAGAGCAAAAGAGATGGGCATTTACATGGAGCAAGAGAAAAAGGAAGGTGACTCTGTGCTTTTCTCTTCAGTTACTGCTCTACTCCAGATATTAGATCCCTAGAAATGGTCTTTCTATCTCCACAGCTACTAAAATTCAGTTGCCTCAGATTTTATGTCCTTTTTTCTCCCCTTTCTTTCTTGTATGCCCTCAGTTAATGAGGACTGGGATACCATGATTGAAGTGCAAATTGATCCTTTGTGCAAGGTACAATAGCAATTTATAGATACATAGCAGCTGATGGCAAAAGAACTGTAGAGGAGTGAAGAAAAGACCAGGAAAAAAAAGAGCAAGGGGCTGTTGGTAGGGTGTAGGAGAAAGACGACAGAAAAAAAATAAAGATAATTCATTTTAAGATAGCTTGTGTAGATATATAGATATGGGTAAAAGAAAACTGTATTTGGGGCTCCAGTAGCACAGTAAGCTATGGTAAACAACAAGAACATAGATAATGCACACTGAAAGGGACCTAGAGGATAGTTTCCTAACCCTTCATTTACAAATGTGAAAATTAAAATTCTAGTTATCAAAGATTCATGCAAAGACAGTAGTGATGTATGGAGGTGATTTTCATTATGTCATACACTGGTCCTATATCTCTATAGTGTAAAAACAATAATCCTGTGGCAGAAAAATGAGCAAGGCAGTATCTTATAATGTCTCTATAATATTTCCAGCATCATGAAGTAACAGATTCACATGATCATTGTTTACACAACTGCATAAGTAATTACATTAATGCAACTATACATATGATTTAGTAAAGTAATATCTCACAGTGTCATATGTATCATGTGTAGTCTATGTCTTAAATTGCACAAGAAATACTATTAAGAGGAGATTAATTGAAGGTAAGACTATTACTACCACAATTGAAATAGATTGCAAAAGCCATTGAGAACAACCTGTGTTTGTTCTTATCTCTTTCCAGCTATGTTAATCTGCTTCATCTATGTAAAAAACTTTCATTCTCTGTGCATTTGCACATCCCCATTTATCTTCACTTTCTCTATCTTTTTTGGTACAATGAATTTTTAAAAGTTTTTTCACTTTAAAAACCTATGTGCCGACTTAGACAAATTGAGTGTTGTGACATTAAAACTTATAAACATATGCTACATAAAATTTGGCATTAAGACTTATAAACATATGCTTCATAAAACTTTTCCTGTGGTAAAAATTACTTACTTGGTGTCAGTTTCATTTATTACCATTCATTGTCATACGCTGACCCACAGAATGTAAATCCATGCATGGTGAGAGGTATTGGTGCAGTCTAGGCAAGAACATTTATGAAACAATGAGTATGATTAAAACTGAGTCTTATACTTATTCAAATAAATATTTACAGTTTGAGTCATATCTGCAATCTCATCAGTAATATTAGCAGATGCTTCATTTTAAGATGTAAGGTAGAGAAATATTCTAATGTGTTTATGGCATTAACTATCCAAATATATTAAATAAAGATTAAGTATTCAAATATATTAAATCAAAGTTCAGTTCATACAAATAATTATTTTGGAAATAAGAAGATTTTATTTTAATAACATTCTTCTACATAAATCACACTGTGCTTATCAATTTATAACACCCACATACCTGTTGTGTGTATATTTAAAATACATTTTAGTGAAAAGCAGTGATAAGATATTTAACTTAGCAATCCCATCCTTTTTAAATTAAGCTTTTGGAATAATTCATCAACACTATTCTTAGGAAACTCTGGAAACCAAGCCACTGGAAATGTTAACTTGCAAAAAGTAGCTAAAGTAGAATTCCAAGCCTCAGGTGACCATGGTAAAGTAGAATAGTATGCTTAGTTTTTGAAAACTGAGGCTAAAGAAGGGTAGATATCATGAACCCACATGTGCTGCAGAGGGATATACTGTCCCAAATGCAAACAGACAAAAATATTTCCACGTATCATTAGCAATGTGTATATATAGCATAAGATTGCACCATGATTACTTTGTTATTCATACTTACATATTTCTATATTGTACAAGATTCCTTTCAAAGAACATTTTAATTTGAAAACATTAATTATTTTGAAATTTTCACTTAGAAATTCCAGAAGAAGTATCATTCTTTCTTTTCATTTATATTCTTTTTTATTGTTTTTTTATTCGATATATTTTTTATTTACATTTCAAATGATTTCTCCTGTAGAAGTATCATTCTTTTTTTCTTTTTTCTTTTTTTTATTCGATATATTTTTTATTTACATTTCAAATGATTTCCCCTTTCCTAGCCCCCCCCAACTCCCCAAAAGTCCCATAAGCCTCCTTCTCTCCCCCTGTCCTCCCACCCACCCCTTCCCACTTCCCCTTTCTGGTTTTCTTATCCAACTATTTTGAACACCTAAATTTACTTCCCACTAATGTGGTAGAATGTTACCTGTGGCATTGAGTATATACACAATTTTAGTCTTCCCCATGGATCCAACAACTTTTTTGAAAACATGAGATTACTTACCATATAAGTATGTATCATGTATATATATATATATATGAAGAGAGAGAGAGCGAGAGAGAGAGAGAGAGAGAGAGAGAGAGAGAGAGAGAGAGATGTGGTACATTTGTTACCTGAGACATTAGAATATCCCTTTATTCTTCTCCCTTGAAGTCCATGATGATAGAGATAATTTTTAAATTCTACAGAAGTTGGTCATTAAAAACTTACATTGATAGTCTAACACAGTAGTACTTGGTTTTGTGTGTCAACTTGACACAAGCTGGAGTTATCACAGAGAAAGGAGCTTCAGTTGAGAAAATGCCTCCATGAAATCCAGCTGTAAGGCATTTTCTCAATTAGTGATCAAAGGTGGGAGGGCCCATTGTGGGTGGTGCCATCCCTGGGCTGATAGTCTTGGGTTTTATAAGAGCACAGGCTGAGCAAGCCAGGGTAAGCAAGCCAGTAAGGAACATCCCTCCATGACCTCTGCATCATCTCCTGCTTCCTGACCTGCTTGAGTTCCACTCCTGACTTCCTTTGGTGATGAACGGCTATGTGGATGTATAAACAGAGAAAACCCTTTCCTCCCCAACTTGTTTCGTCATCATGGTGTTTGTGCAGGAATAGAAATCCTGAATAAGACACCAGTGATGGAAGGAAAGCCTCCCTGTAACTGAGGTTGAATCTTAGAGGAGATAGCTCAGACCGAGGCAGTCTTTCAATTATGGGAGATAGGGAATAGGGAGTAGAAAACACCATAATAGATGTAATCTTGAAAGACTGTTATATGTCACATTAATTATTCCATACATGCCTTTTCTGTGACTTTCCTACAAGGAATTCTGTAGTCCTGTAACCTGTGGAAATTCTCTTTTCTATCCTTTCTTTACAATTTCAGAATGCCATGCATATTAAAGTAATTGGTAATCCTGCAGCAAGACACTTTCTTAATTTTGTTCTCAGTTTCCCAGAAACATTTGATCATGAATATTTTTTGCCATTTAGCCAATAACAATCTACAGATTTACTAGTTTACTAGTTTGTAGAAGCAAGTTTGGATATGGGAAAAATTTTTCTAAATTGGCTGGGAGATGACTCAGCTGAATGTGACTGAGTTTAAATGCCCCCCTTTTTCCCCCACATAAAAAGCCTGGAGTGAAGTGTGCACACCACTAACTGTTATTATTTGAGGAAGGATCAGTGGGGCTTGTGGAACTATGGAGTAACAGAATAACAGCAAGTGAACGATTCTGCTTCCAATGAGAAAATTAGAGTGACAGAGAAAGATACTCGAAGACCCCAACACACACACACACACACACACACACACACACACACCATGTCTAAATACAGGTTTTTATGATGAAAAGTTAAAGCTAAAAGCAAATAGAGAAATGTTTGTGAATCATCCACCTGAATTTGGTTGCCAAAATTATTGAAAATTCTAAAATGAGGGAATATGTATTCAATTAAAGGATAAATTAATCTTAGAGGGGACATGAAGTTGAAATAGGAAATGTGCCTCTTTCATCCCTTTAGCCATGTCATAAGGAAATAATCAGCCCATCCATACAAGGCAAATACTGAATTTCATAGTTTAACTAACCTTGTCAATGTCCACTAACAAGTGAAGAAATGTGAATTTTAGTTTAAACTGTAACCCTGAATTTCATTGTTAATGGTGTGTCTGTGTGCATGCACACACATCATAGACATAGAAATGGTAAATTAAAAAAATAAATTAAATGACCCAAAAAACTCCACCAGAGAACTCCTACAGCTGATAAACAGCTTCAGCAAAGTGGCAAGTTATAAAATCAACTCAAGCAAATCAGTGGCCTTCCTATACTAAAAGGATAAGCAGGCTGAGAAAGAAATTAGGTAAATGACCCCCTTCACAATAGCCACAAACAGTATAAAGTATCTTGGGGTGACTCTTACCAAACATGTGAAAGATCTTTATGACAAGAACTTCAAGACTCTGAAGAAGGAAATGGAAGAAGACCTCAAAAAATGGGAAAACCTCCCATGCTCATGGATCGGTAGAATCAATATAGTTAAAATGGCCATTTTGCCAAAAGCAATATACAGATTCAATGCAATACCCATCAAAATCCCAACTCAATTCTTCACAGAGTTAGAAAGAGCAATTATCAAATTCATCTGGAATAACAAAAAACCCAGGATAGCTAAAACTATTCTCAGCAACAAAAGAAATTCTTGGGGAATCAGTATCCCTGACTTCAAGCAATACTACAGAGCAATAGTGTTAAAAACTGCATGGTATTGGTACAGTGACAGGCAGGAGGATCAATGGAACAGAATTGAAGATCCAGAAAGGAACCCACACACCTATGGCCATTTGATCCTGGACAAAGAGGCTGAAAACATCCAATGGAAAAAAGATAGCCTTTTCAACAAATGGTGCTGGTTCAACTGGAGGTCAGCATGCAGAAGAATGTGAATTGATCCATCCTTGTCTCCTTGTACTAAGCTCAAATCCAAATGGATCAAGTACCTCCACATAAAGCCAGACACTCTGAAGCTAATAGAAAAGAAACTGGGGAAGACCCTTGAGGACATCGGTACAGGGAGAAAGTTTCTGAACAGAACACCAATAGCATATGTTCTAAGATCAAGAATTGACAAATGGGACCTCATAAAATTACAAAGTTTCTGTAAGGCAAAGGACACCATCAAGAGGACAAATCGGCAACCAACAAATTGGGAAAAGATCTTCACCAATCCTACATCAGATAGAGGGCTAATATCCAATATATATAAAGAACTCAAGAAGTTAGACTCCAGAAAACCAAACAACCCTATTAAAAAAATGGGGTACAGAGTTAAACAAAGAATTCTCACCTGAAGAACTTCGGATGGCAGAGAAGCATCTTAAAAAATGCTCAACTTCATTAGTCATTAGGGAAATGCAAATCAAAACAACCCTGAGATTTCACCTTACACCAGTCAGAATGGCTAAGATTAAAAATTCAGGAGACAGCAGGTGTTGGAGAGGGTGTGGAGAAAGAGGAACACTCCTCCACTGCTGGTGAGGTTGCAAATTGGTACAACCACTCTGGAAATCAGTCTGGCGGTTCCTCTGAAAACTGGGCATGTCACTTCCAGAAAATACTGCTATACCACTCCTGGGCATATACCCAGAGGATTCCCCACCATGTAATAAGGATACATGCTCTACTATGTTCATAGCAGCCCTATTTATAATTGCCAGATGCTGGAAAGAACCCAGGTATCCCTCAACAGAAGAGTGGATGCAAAAAATGTGGTATATCTACACAATGGAGTACTTACTATTCAGCCATTAGAAACAATGAATTCATGAAATTCTTAGGCAAATGGATGGAGCTAGAAAACATCATACTAAGTGAGGTAACCCTGACTCAAAAGGTGAATCATGGTATGCACTCACTAATAAGTGGATATTAACCTAGAAAACTGGAAAACCCAAAACGTAATCCACACATCAAATGAGGTACAAGAAGAAAGGAAGAGTGGCCACTTGTTCTGGAAAGACTCAGTGAAGCAGTATTCGGCAAAATCAGAAATGGGAAGTGGGAAGGGGTAGGTGGGAGGACAGGGGGAGAGAAGGGGGCTTACGGGACTTTCAGGGAGTGGGGGGCTAGAAAAAGGGAAATCATTTGAAATGTAAATAAAAAATATATCGAATAAAAAAAGGGGGTGGGGAGGGCAGTTAGAAGGGATATCAGGAAAGATAATCAATTTTAATATCTGTTGTTTAAAAATAAAGGTATATTTTCGATTGCAAAAAAAAAAAAAGTTAGACCCCAGAAAACCAAATAAAAAGAAAAAAAAGAAAAAAAAACCTCCTAAAACAATTAAAAAAATTAAAAAATATTTCCTAGAAGCAAATTAGCTGTATGATTTTGTAGGATTTCTTTTTTTTTTTTTTTTTTTTTTTTTTTTGAAGTACAATAGAGTTTCTATTATTGGCCTGAGAGAAGGATACAATAGTTTATTTCTGGAAAACACTGTTCTCTTTCATAAGAGATACTTCATTCAAAAGCAAGCTAACCCTTCACTACAGAGTGAGAATGAACCCTCCAAGTTCCATCTGCCATACTGAACTGTAGAGAATAATGGGAATAAAATTAAAATAGGAACAAAATGCCAATTTCCTTCCATTATTATTTTATTTATTTTTTAATAAAGGCACATGAAATCACTTTTATAGGAACACACTGAAATATATATTTTTAGATTATCACATCACAAATGAATTCTTATAGAGATGTAAATAGCTCTGTAAAAATTAAGATTTGATTTTCCTTTCATTTGACCTAGATTCCTTTAAAATTTTATAATGAATATAGATTTTCCATATAAAAGCTCATGACTGTTCACAACAAAAAGTCATAATAACCTCTCCTTTTTTTCACTATTTTTATAGCAATGCCTAAGAGTATAATATAAATCTGAGTATGTAGTTTTCAAATTACGTAGAGCTGTGGAGAGAAGGCAAGATGTAATGTAGAATAATTTCTTTCATTAAAACTCAGCTTGCCACCTGAAAAGTCTGTACTACCAGTGAGATTATTTTAGCACAGACACTTCAGGTATATGTCCTTGGAGACATTAGCTTTCTATGCAAGCAGTCAGCAAAAACAACGGCATCAATTCCATTGAGGATGAGACTCTGACCCCCCCCCCTGAATGCTCCATTTAAACTACCAAAACAAAATGCTCTGTTTCTACTTTTCATTCATTGTATTACATCAAATTTTTTATGACAGTAATTTACATTGACCTCATTTTTAATATGATAGTAGTAAAAAAAAATGAAGATTTATAGGATTTAATGAAATGAGAAGTAATACCTAAATGAAATGGCTATAGCTTTTTTTCCTGCAGCATTTCTCCTTTCTTCCCTTCCCTTCCCTTCCCTTCGCTTCCTTCCCCTCCTCTCCCCTTCACTTCCCTTCCCTTCTTCCCCTTCCCTCCCCTCCCCTTCCCTTCCCTTCAATTCCCTCCCCTCCCCCCTTCCCTTCCCTTGCCTTCAATTCCCTCCCCTCCCATTCCCTTCCCTTTCCTAGAACAAATTCTAGGCTGCCTTGGATATATCATAAGACTCAGTCTGGAAAGAAATAAAGTGCAAGAGAATGAGAGAGAGAGAAAGAGAGAGAGAGAGAGAGAGAGAGAGAGAGAGAGAGAGAGAGAGAGAGGAACCCTAAAATAAATAAGGTTTTATTTATATAATAAAAATATACATGTAAACATAATAAAAACAAAGACAGTGTAGGGAGGGCATAGGAGAAGGTGGAGAAAGGAAATGGATGAGGAAAAGATGTAAATATAATAGACATACACAGATTGAACTAGTTGTTCAGTTAACAGGAAGATTTGCACAGTACAGTGTCTAGGCAAACATTTTGGGGCTCAGAGAAGGCTTGGAACAACTCTATTATTGCTTTTAACTCTGCACACACACTTGCAACACTGTTGGGCTCTGGCTAATTGCTGACCCCAAACTCCAAAATAGCTACACTTGATTCTTTTGTAGTGGCAGCCAGAAGCACAGCTGTGTGGGGACTAGCTATCTTTTTCCTTTGACTTTTACAAGTAGCTAAGTGTTGGGAGGCTTGGTGTGCACCTGTTGAAATACCAAGTGACAAGTTTAGTTGTTGCTACTCCTAAAAGTAATTTCAGAGTTTTATTTCAATGGATCATGACATCTTAAGACACTGTTTTCCTTTCTTAAATTGTCCTGTTTACAAAATACACACACCTGGCAGTGGTGGCACATGCCTTTAATCCCAGCACTTGGGAGGCAGAGGCAGGCAGATTTCTGAGTTCGAGGCCAGCCTTGTCTACAAAGTGAGTTCTAGGACAGCCAGTGCTACACAGAGAAACCCTGTCTTGAACGCACTCCCCAAAAATACACATTATAGTATTAACACATAAATACTTAGTAGTGAAGATGCATTTATATTAATTACCACCAACAGCATTTTTTAATTATTAAAGTTTAACACCCTTTGGTAAATGACTGACCCAAAATTTATTTCTTCTTCAATAATTTTATTAAATTTAACAAAATTTAAGTTCATTTCTGGAATAGCTTAAGAAATGTTTCTTTTTCACAAATGTAAGAAAATACATGGTTTTTCTTTCAGCAATTTACACTGTCATTCAATGACCATTCTATTACAGAAGATCCTGCTGGAAACTAGAAATGGGATAATATACTGCTTGCCAACAAACTCATTCCTGGTTTTACTTATAAGCAACATGAGTTAAGATTTGGGATTCATGTTAAAGGTTCAGATTCTAGCCCTTCTTTCAAGATAGTCAGCGCATGCCATAGAATCTAACCTTTCTTTAAATACTACTGGTAAGTTTATGAAATGATTTAATCACAAAAATTAGTTTTCCATAACTTTATTTTCTATGGCAGTTTTCTCCTTTCAAAATAGTCAAATGATAATGTGTATATTAGCTAACTGCCACAACTTGTAAATATATTAGGGTGGCAATGATATCCTTACACTAATTAGAAAATTAGTCATTGTAAAATATTGGCTACAGTGCTTTTCCCTCTTTTTTTTTTGTCGGCTAATATTAGATTAGCATGTGATTGTGTCACTTCTTAAGTTTGTCAATGTTATAAAAGTGCCCCCCAAGCCAGATACAATTTGAAACATCAGAATATGAAGAAAACCCAGTATTTCTTAACAAATAGAAATAACCACCATTCTCTATTTCTCTGGTGATTTTCAAGGATACAACTTCAGTTTTAGATTATATTTCTTGCTTTGTTATCTGATACTTTTCTTCCTTTGCAGTCATATATTTCGGAATGGCTGATGCGGTTTGCTGACAGTTTCCCACAGTATTCAGTGGATTTGCTGTAAATAAAGCCTGATGATTGCATCTGGGAATATACATTAGAAATGCCTCACATTACTGCATCACATATAAGTGGAGAAATATTTCCCTGGAAGATTATTTATTTATTTATTCATTTTCCTCAACAACAATGACAGGCAATGTTTTAAAAAGTATCAAAAGGTCTGAGTTGACAGTCAAAAACAGACTCCTACAAACGTTAAATTGGGCGAAAGAAAAGCATGCAATTGACATTGGCCAACAGTTTTCAAGGTTTAGGCCATTATGCTCAGGGTGCAAAGCACCCTGTAATCCAGGGAGCCATGGTGCTGGGGAAGATTAGAGTACTATATCCTGATCTGTACAGAGCATGAAGACTCCAGTGACACACTTCCTCCAACAAAGCCACACTTCCTAATAGTTCTACTCTCAATGTGCCAAGTATTCAAACACATGAGTCCGTGGGGGAGGCATTCTTTTTTTTTGCTTTTATTTTCATTAAATTTACTTACTTTTTTTTACTTTACATCTCAATATCAACCCTCTCCTCTCTTCCCAGTGACCCCTCTCTTATGTCCTTCCCCCATTCCACCTTCCCCTTCTCTTTTGTTAATAAAATAATAAAAATCCTCACAAAATAACACCCTCCTCCTACACACACACAAACACACACACACACACACACACACACACCAAGTCACATCCTCTGCAAATGAGGACAGACAACACAGACCATTTAGGGTCATTGAGTCCTCAGGTAGGCAAGTAGCAGTAGCAGGGGCAACCCGCGCTTCAGTTATTGGGAAACGCCCAAGACCAAATTGCACATCTGCTACATATGTGTGGGGAGGCCTAGGTCTAGCCAGTGCTTGCTCCTTTTTTGGTGGTTATGTCTCTGGGAGCCCCCAAGTGTCCAGGTTTGTTGACTCTGTTGGTCTTCCTGTGGACTCTCTCTGTCTTCTTCAGGTCCTCAATCTTTTGCCCAACTTATCTATAAGACTCCCAGAGCTCCATCTAATGTTTGGCTATGGGTCTCTGCATCTCTTTCAATTGACTGCTGGGTGGACCTTCTCAGAGGACAATTATGCTAGGTTCCTATATGCAAGCATTAACAGAGTATCATTTCTACTATCAGGGATTGGTTCTTGCCTATGGGATGGGTCTCAATTTGGGGCAGTCATTGGTTGGCTGTACTTTCTTATTCACTGCACTTCTTGTAGGAAAGACACATGTTGGGTTAAAAGTTTTGTGAGTGGGTTATTGTCCTTATGCCAGCACTAGGAGTTCTTCCTGTCTAGACAAAGTGGCCAATTCCAGATCCGTATCCTGCCACTTGTGGTGGTCTTAGCTAGAATCACTCTCAAACATTCTGTGGTGCCTCCACCCACCCCAGTTCTCCGGCACATCCTAGAGATTGCTCCCTCCTCTAACCTCTGATTTCCCTTCTCTCTCCTCTGTTCTCACTACAGCTGAACTGCCTCCTGCTCCTGTCCCCATCCACTCTCCCACACAGTTTCCTCCTTCATCCATCTCAGATAGGATGCATATTTTGTTTCGACTCCTGAGAATGATTTAACCATCCTCCCTTGAGCCCTCCTTATTAATTGGCTACTTTTGGTTCTATAAATTATGGCATGGTTATCCTGTACTTTATAGCTAGTATCTACTTATAAGAGTACATACCATGTTTGTCTTTCTCAGTCTGCATTATCTCACTCAGGATGATCTTTTCTAGTTTCTCCATTTGCCTGAAAAATTCATGATGTCTTTGATTTTAATAGCTGAATAGTGTAAATGTACCACATTTTCTTTATCTATTCCTCTGTTGAAGGACATTTGGGTTTTTTCCAGCTTCTGGCTATTACAAATAAGGCTGCTATGAACATCATGGAGCAAGTGTCCTAGTGGGACAGTGAATCATCTTTTGGGTGTATGCTCAGGGAAGGTATAGCTGGGTCGTCAGGTAGAACTATTCCCAGTTTTCAGAGATAACTCCAAATTGGTTTCCAGAGTGATTGTGCAACTTGCATTCCCACCAAGAGTGGAGGAGTGTTCTCCTTGCTTATTGAGGCCATTCTTATTCACAGCACCACTGATGTTTTGGTTTTTCTTTCTGCCTGTCTTTATTTTATCTTTCCTAAAACTAGTGTGCAAAATAAAAGGTTTCATTTTCATACACAATTTGTTTGCCTTGTTCTTCCTTTCCTCCTCAAGCTTTCTGTCACCCTGCCTCTGCCAACACTCCTCTTCTTCCTCTTCTGTTTTCATAGCAGAATCATTATCTGCCTTTTGGAAGTATATGAGAAACTTTTGAAGAAGCTAATATTATTTCCCTTATCCCAGAAGAGTTCAGAGTTGGAGCTAGATTTCAAATCCAAGATTTCTAGCTTCTCAACTATTTAGGATCAGTGTTCACCAAAATAAGGTTTTACTAGCTTGTTGTATGGTGACTTATGCTATTATTAATTTGCTCCTGGTTTGATTTTAGAATGGCATATATTAACTCACTAGAGACTATTAATAATTTCCATAGTTTTCTGACCTATGGTTACAGTGCTAAGTAGAATTCAAGTTACTTTCAGCTTTAAATGCCATCCATCAAAATCAATACCAATTAATTGGATTTGGAGATGTCAGATACAGACAAAAAGAAAATCAATCCAAGAGTCTAACTTTCATAGTGTTCAAGGAGAAGACTACATTTATAAACACGTATATTTTGGGAAGAATTCACCCCCTACCCCCGAGTGTGTGAGTGTATATGTGGTATATGTGTATGTATGAGAGAGGGGAGAGAGAGAGAGAGAGAGAGAGAGAGAGAGAGAGAGAGAGAGAGAGAGAGAGAGAGAGGCTGTGGATGTGGTTGAATGAGCTCTACATGATGCACATGTAGAGGACTGAAGACTGTTTGGTCTGTAAACTACAGAAGGTCCCTCTAATCTCTGCCTTCTAGATAACCATGGACACCAGGATTACAGAAGCACAGTACTGTCTGATTTTTTTGTATATTCTAGGGAACTGAACTCAGATCTAAATAAAACTGTATGTGTATGTCAGGATTACATCATATATAAGTGGTATAAGTGGCCAAGTTTAATAATATGAGAGACAGAGACAGACACAGAGGCAGAAAGACAGAGAGACAGAGAAAGAAACTAAGGACCTCAGGTGGACCTGTAAGCCTCTCTTACCTACTCTTAGATTTTAAAGATTTTAGTAATCATTTCTCAATATGGTAACCATGATTAGTCACAGAGTTATATTAGTGTGTGTGTGTGTGTGTGTGTGTGTGCATACACACACACATATATACACTAATATATATACATAATATATATATATATATATATATATATATATATATATATATATATATATATATATAGAGAGAGAGAGAGAGAGAGAGAGAGTATACTAGTATATACATTCTACCTAGAGCTCAGCGATATTTTCACACTGACTCATGCTTTTAAAAGTCTCCTATTTTTCCCTTGCCAGCACTAATTACAGCATTACTGACACCAAAGATCCGTCTGGCTTTTTTGTATATCTAGGTTTGGGGGGTATGAACTCATGCTTTTGTACGAAGCACTTTGCCCATTGATCTATCTTCTAACTCTGTGTTATTGTTACCACATCTCCAAAAGAAAAGTAGTGCTTTTCTTTCTAATGAAAGACTAACCATTAGTCTCGATTAACAGGATTTGGAAGTGTAATGTGATTGGTGAGATTCTGTCAAATGCCCTCTTCTAGTATGGAAGTCCACTAAACTTTTCTAGTAAAAAGAAATATGAAAAGACCATAGATGGATAGGTTCAAATAAACAGACTGAATAAAGAAGATAAGAAGAAAAGGATAATAAACATAAAAAAGTCTGATATGTATAATGGTGAGTCAAATAACTGCATATAGATGCCTGTCTGTTCACAATGTTGTTTTAGACCAAAAATATAAAAAGATTTTTTTTTATAACTCAAATATTTGGAAGGGGACATTTATATAAACAGTACTACATTTATTTGCCCTTAAAATGTGAGGCAGATATTATCATCCTATGAAATTTATTCATTTGATTATGACTTAGATGTTTATCCAGATGATATGATTCTTCAAAAAATAGTTTAAAATCAGAAGAGGAATGTGGTGCTATTCTTAACTTCAGATAGAATTCTAAGATTGCACTTCTTTGGATGTGTTTATTTGCTTTAGTTTTAGCCATTAAATTATTTTAGTATCTTTGTATTATATGCTACTTCACACTCCATTTTCAAATCATGTTTATAAATGTAAGACTAGTGTGTGGAATTTTCACAGTGCTATAATCTTTTTTGGTAAGGTTGTAGTTCTGAAGGGCCAAATTAAAATTCATATTTCAGTTTTAAACTCTTAATATTCTTATATGTACATTAAATATCCATTTAGGAGTTGATGCAAGTTACTCCACTAAAATATTCAGGCTTTCAAAGCATACAAAGTCTATGTGGTATTAGGCATGTCTTAACTGGGCTTTTACTACTGTGAAGAGACAGCATGATCAAGGCAACTCTTATAAAAGACAACATTTAATTGGGACTGGCTTACATGTTCAGAGGTTCTGTGCATTATTATCAAGGCAGAGACATGGCAGTATTCAGGCAGACATGGGGCAGGAGGAGATGAGAGTTCTATAAACTTCATGTAACTTCATAGAACTTCCAACGAAGGCCAATAGACAAAGACTGGCTTCCAGACAGCTAGGTCTTAAAGTCCTTGCCCACAGTGACACACTTCGTCCAACAAGGCCACACCTACTCCAAGGCCACACTTCCTAATAGTGCCAAGCATAATCAAACCACCAAAATGCCTTTCATTTTAGACATTTTCAAACTCCATTCCAGTAATGACTTCAGAAATTGGCTTTTTCACTCTATTGCAAATTTAATGAGATATATAGGCTACTCATTAATTACAGTAAGATGTATCTCATAAGACAGACAATTAATATGCTTCTTATTTCAAGATTTTTGTCAAACAATTTGGCAAAAATCTCATTTGGCTATATAAGGGTCCAGTGACTGACCTAGAGTTGAAACCTCAGCTGCCTGTGTCATGAGACTCTCACTCAACATTCATTTTGTATCTCAGTGTTAATTAATACTTGATATCTAGAATTGCTAAAACCTCTAAAGATGAGGGTGAGAGGGAAGGAAGAGAGGGAGGAAGGGAGGGAGGGAGGGAGAGAGAGAGAGCACGCGCTTTTCATAGAAATGTAGTAGTACTTGATACTTTTCAGTTCTGTAGGTAGCAAGTGAATGTGAAATTTCGAGTGGATATGTGTTTCTGACATTCAAAAATTCCAATGTCTCAGATCCACAGGTGTGGCAGCGTCTTCCCTAAAGGAGGCTCAGAGGGATGGCAACACCTTTCTTTTCTTAGAGTATGGATGTTGACAATAATACCATTTTCCTGTTCATACATATTAAACACCCCCAATTTCCAGGGTGATACACCATCTCCAATAAAAAAGTTAGATGGCCCTATTTCAGATTTTCTGTATATGAGTCTGTGTGTATCATTTCTTCATTCCCTTGTTTCCCCATTAGCTCATTCCTTAGAGCCCCACAGAGCAGGGCATAATTCAAAACCAAGAAGCTAATCTATATTATTACACAGAAGTCCAAAATATTAATTTTACTTGTGTAATGAAAATCTTCCACTCATTCAAATTATTTTATGAACAGTTGTGACATTTGCATTTAATATAGTTACATACTTCTTATCTTAAAAATAGATATTTTTATCTATGCTTTTTAGTCAGATTCAGAAAAATTTGAAATGTAGCCCAAAGAGATTCTGGTAAACAGTTTATGTCGTAGATATGAAACAACAGGACTCCACTGGTTAGAATGGGCGTTTGACATTATGCAGCAAAATTACAGACATAAATAGTAAAGAAATGTTTACTGTTCTCACATTAGAAATCCAGTTGTAATCAGTACACGACTGACAGATAAGAGCCTTGGTTATTTATCCTCCACCACACAGGAGTCTGCCATCTTTCTGTGGTGCCTTCCTTCTTCAGCATTGCCTTACTGTGTTATGGCTGCAGAGCTCCAGCTTCTTTCAAAGTGACAGAGAAAAGAAACCCAGCAGGATAAATGAACATCTGTCTAAAGCTGAGCTGGCTTCTTATAAGCAGCTTGCTTCCAAATCCCAATAGATACTGACCTTTCATTTCCCTTGTATTGGTCTCTGTCAAAATCTGCTAATTCCTTTTTTTTTTTTTTGTTTACAACAATTGGCATTGAAATTGCTGCTGCCAATAATTTTGATTTTCATTTGTGTTCTTGTGGGGCATAAGTCATTGGAACTAGGTTTTTAGTTTATATGCATGGATTTTACAAAATTCCAGTTTGGGTTCCTTGGAGAAATTAATGTATTTCATAATACCCAATAATCCTTATGACTGCATTATCCAATGACATATAATATATAGATATGCAAATTTAATTCCACAAGACTAAAGAAAATGTGAAATATTTCCCTCTATCATTGGCAGAAATTTTCAGTTATTATACATAACTATGTTCTAGAAATGATACTATATCACATTGATCATGCTCATAATTGACAATACTGCATACTTTTAGTCATTAATGGACATGGTTCATGTTGATTTACTGTAACAACATAAAATTTGATGTTTTTGCCACCCTCAATCAGTGTTTTTGCAGACTCTAGTTGGTACTACCCAAATATTCTTCAACATATCAAGAAGGCCGTCCTGCAGTTAATTGACTCCTTATCACTGTTTCCTTCTCTGGAGAGTTGCCTTATACCTGAAGGAAGCTAAAGCCTGGGAGCTCAATGTCTCCTACTGCACGTTACTTTGAATCTAATTGCTGGCATATGTGTAAACGCAAATGCCCAAACCCATTCCTATATGTGACAACAAACATAGTGCCAGTATTTTGTCCTTTGAAAGTCTCATTGAGATCATGTTGAAATTATTTTCATAGTGTAATTAAATTATTATATACTTTCTCTCTTTCCTTCACTGTTTCTTTACCATGTCTCTTTTGAGCACATCCTTAGCAATATCACTTTGGCAAGTAGTTCTTTTGTAGTCTCTGCTTAAAGAACCTCTTCCTTAAAGATAGATTCAATACAGAAATTACCTAAGTGTTCCTTACATTTATTGTACAACAATCAGAGAAATTCCCTTTCATTTATCTCAGAAAGCAAGCAGAGTATTTTATTTTATATTTTACTAATCACAGGAAGTATGAAGACTTATTTTCTGTATCCTATTACTGTTTTTACTGTTGGTAGGACTGATGCTTTTAAACATCTGTGATTTTAAACTTTCTTTCATACATCTAGATAATGCATAGAAAGAAAAAGAAATTCTGTACTTTGTACATGACTAAATATTCAAAATACAGCCATTACCCTAATTTGATCTATTAAAAGTTGTGTGCTTTCCTTCGTAGTCTTTCAATGGCCTTGAAAATATCTCTGTTCTCTGTTGAAAAACTATGTGGATCAAAGAGAAAGAAAAACGAAGTTGCAGTATCCATCCTACATGTGACTATTCTATATGTGTATTTGTGAAATATATGATATGGAGAATTATTTTGTAGGTGTGAGGTTATTGATCAATGTACAGGCAAGTTTTATAAAAATAAGAATTTGTTAGATACGGGTAAGTAACAGAAATATAGCCTATCAATTTAGACTGGATCAGGTATATTCATAACAAATGTTTCAGCAAATGCAATGGAACTACTACTGTTAATTGACTCATAAATACTACATTATATCAGCATGTATAATATATATATGTATAAAAACAAATGTACACACATAATAAACTTCACCTTGTGGCTGAAGAGATGACTCACTAGCTGCTACACTAGAGGACCTAAGTTTGATTGCAGCTCACATATGGCTGTAACTCTAGTTCCAGGGGATCCCACATACTCTCCTGGCATCTATGAATACTAGGTACACACATGGTGCACAGACATATGTGCAAAATACCCATACACATTAAATTGAAATTTAAAAAGAAATTGCATGGTTTCTTAATGATACAGTGTTGTGAGCACTTGTGTTGTTTACATATACCATCTAACCTATTTCATCTGAATTTCTATTTATATAAGTACCATTATGATTCAGGGGTGATGTTTAGGACACAAACCTCTTGACATCCTGAATGAGTTCAAGTCTGCAGAAATAGAATCTGCCAGATAAGTTATCTAACTACAAAAATGATGCACAGAAATTAGCTATGTAGATGGATTCATGGACAACCAGGTAATAATAAAGGTACTTGTACACAAGAGCCTTGGCAGAGGTAACATGAGCTTGGAGCAACGGTTAGTGCGAGCTGAACATTCTAAAAATCGGAAGAATCAGAAATAGGCTGACAGGTTAGACATGCCATATTGAAAACTTTGCTTTGCTTTCAGATGGTGTTCAAGAATTAATAGATGAATAAATATTAAAAAAAGAATTTTTTTAAAAAAATGTGATTAGTGGAGGTAAAAGGAAAGACTAGAGAGTAGTTGCTATAGGAAAGTTAAATACATGGACAACAAAAGATAGTTAGAGATCCAGGTCCAAAAATTGAACCCTGTAATAGAATGTTAACATCAACACTTAACATTGCATAATTCTTATAGTTCTTAAACATTACACAATCCTGGCCAACAGCTCATGCATAAAATGGAAGCCAAGGAGATGTGAAATGGCATGCTGAAGTCTGATATTTGTACAGCACGAGCATTCCAAACTCAGCATATAAGTGCCTCCATAGTTCATATTCAAGCCCTGGTAGCTGGATATGGTTCCAATTTTGATTGTGATCTATAAAGAAAAACATTTTGCTTTTCTTTTGAGTTTTGTATGTTATTTTTATTGTGTATATTTATTACTTAATGACCAATTACAACATGTGATTATAATAGTGTATGACCCAAGTTAAACTCTTAGTAAATTTTAGCAGTTCTTATATTTGTTACCATTTCTTCTTTCCATATAAACAGCTCTTTTGGAGGGCATATGACTGGAGCCAGTTCTGCCAGTTAATATTTTTGTGACTATTGATGTGTATCCCTATATCTGGGCTTTAGCTTCACCAGTTAAAAATGCTGGAAAAAATACTTTCTCATACTCTGAGAGCAACATGAGATGGCAAATGGAAACACACACACACACACACACACACACACACACACAGAGAGAGAGAGAGAGAGAGAGAGAGAGAGAGAGAGAGAGAGAGAGAGAGAGAGAGAAGGAGAGAAGGAGAGAGATTTGACATTCAGTATGTATTTATCAAGATCATAAATTTTAGACATCATATTTTTATGTCTTTCATATGAGAACAGAGCAACGGGAGGTAGTATGGCTTTCTGTTTCATCAACAAGCCTAAAGGAGTGTAAATATTTTTCACATAACTACTAGGAAGCATATCCACACTTCAAACTCAAGTATAATTAATGCTAACGTCAATAGTATTTCCAATTCATTGTACTTATTTCCTGAACGATGAGAATAATATTCCCCAAAGTCATAATAATTGCTTGAACATCGAATGATACAACTATAAAGTGCAAAGCATGTAATAGGCACTCAACATATTCCTTTCCCTCCTATACTATGCAAGGTATAGTCTGTTTTATTTATAGTTTGTTGTAGGCCCTGTATTATCAGTTAAGTGGTTTTGGTGTACTAGGAGTAAGTAGAGCAGGTATTATTGGTTATAGCAGCCATTTTGATTTTTTGTGTTTATTTTTGCACTTTGTAAAACATAGCTCTTCAGTTCTCTTCAAATCATTGCAAATGCTTCAGTTACCCCCATGTGGAACTACTCCAGTGCTATAGAATGTAGGCTGCTTTCCAGTTATTTTAAGTGCAGAGAGGCAATGTCTCAAAACTTTCAGAAGAGTAAAAGAGCACAACTTTTACAAGTCCCCTTTACCAAAATCAGGTGGGACTGGAATTGTTCTGATGACACAAACAGGAATGACTCTGATATACAG
This sequence comes from Apodemus sylvaticus, assembly GCF_947179515.1. NCBI lineage: Eukaryota > Metazoa > Chordata > Mammalia > Rodentia > Muridae > Apodemus > Apodemus sylvaticus. The sequence goes on from NC_067495.1 coordinate 43,942,966, forward strand.
GGTGGACATACTTCATTTCATTTGCAATTACTCCAAAAACACAGATGAATAGGCTCAAAGAACTATGTGGGATGTTTTATAGCCTTTGTGGGTGGGGCAGATGAGAAACAAAGCTAAGTTATCCCTGTAGGCACTCATCAAATTGTCAATGGAATGGGTGCAAATGTGGAACAATTGAATTGCAATTGACATTTTACCTCCTGTTTTAATTTGTTTGGGGATGTGTCTGCAATCTGAAACTACATGAGTCAAGGCTACACAATTTGTGCATAACTGGTTTATTGTGCTTTCAATGGATAAATGTGCATGAATTTGATGAGAGGATGATTTGTCAGTATTTTTTCAGTTGTTATACAAAGTATGTGAGGCTAGATACTTTATAAACAGAAGACATTTATATAATCATATTTTTAAAATTTCAGCAGCATGCTATCTATATCCCGGTGTGTGCCTGTCTGGTCCAGCACATATCAGATTCATAATGGCAGAAGCACATCCAAGGGAGATGTGTGACATGATGCAAGAAGCCAAAGAAACTGGGCCAGCCTTGCTGATTAATTGAAACACATTCAATGGAATTATCCAAAGTCATGAGAAATTTCTATTAATCACTTCTGGTAGCAGGACCTTAATGATCTAATACCTTATTCCACGTTCCAATGATTAAGAGTTCTACCACACTCTTCAACATTGACTTTCTTTGGGACTGACCTTCAACCATTCTATCCCCATCTAATTTTTCATGGATTTTACTGAACTGTCTTAGAAGGTATCTGTATACAGTCCATTTCACCTCCATTTCTCCATTGATGAAAATTCAAACATGGATGGAATATTAATCCATGTCATGGCCATCATCTGTAGATGTTTTCCTCAGATGTAAATAAGTTAAGATCTATTATACTTCCTTTGAGAGGTTGCCAATCTCTGCCTTAGGCTTTAAGTCAATGAATAGTTACAATGGGAATTGTGAATTAGAGAATAGAATTATGCCAGAGTAAACTGCAGAAAAGATAATTATAGTAGTAACATTTCTCCTAAAATCCCACAGTATCAATAGCCAGGAAACTATCACAGAGATGGCTGACTCTCAACAATGATTTAATGAGTAAAACTATTGAATGCTGTTGTTCTTTCCTTCTTTTCTTTTGTCTTGCAGTTCACAGTTTTAGTGTCTACAATTTTGCATTAGGCACATATCAATTTATTTTTAAAAATACATGAAAAAAACACCTAGAATTCAAAGTCCTTTGGTGGGTTGGTTAAGAATATTAGTCCAGAAATGGAATATCTATGCACTCTTTCCTTGTCCATAAAATGGGTTCACAAAAATATTTCAGCCATGAGGTACAAAGTCTGACACAAACAATATAATAAGTTTCAAGAGATTAACAATAACCTATGAGTAGGCACAAAAAATCAGGACAATACGATAGACTGTAAGCAAAGGTAAGGGGGAAAACGATAAAAGAAATAGTTTTAGAAGTCTCAAATCTGCTTTCAAAACGCTAGGATCTAGTTTTCGTAAATTAGAGTTCTCAGGAAATGTAGGACAAGTCCCAGCTGTGCCATAGCATTAACATTAAAACTAAGCCATATCTGGAATCTCTATTTCTTTTAAATCCCCCGAGGTTTCAAACCAGAGAGAAGGTTACAAGAAACTCCCCTACTCCTTCCCTTCCCCAATAACAGGTCTCCTCTGTTGTATTTTAATACTGAGACATTCACATAGGCAAGAGAGTGTTTAAATTGAGAACACTTTGTCTGATTTCAATTTTGCAGAATTAAAGACGTTATTTCAGTCACATTAGATGATGCTATGCTTACACAATAAAATCTTGAAAACTGCAACTCATTAATGAAGTGATCCACTAATGTGTGCTTTGATGCACTAAATGTATGCTCTCAATCACTTTAAGGATTTTCTCTCATTTTCTTGACTGAACTGGATGTTAATCCCCACCCCCATTTTAAACACATGAAGTTCTTTAATGAAATTCGTATCATTTGAGAAAGCTTAAAAAAAGATGCAAATGAAACCCCACAAAAACCCACACATAAACTGCCAGTATCAGGGCATCCTACTACATATAAGAGAAAGATAAGTAAATATCACAAAGAACTTGACACTGAGGATGTGAAATTTCAAGCAAAGAGAAATACTCAGTTTGCACAATCTAGTGATTGTATAGAAAGTCCCACGTGTAATTTAAAATCGCCAGCAATATAAACTTAGTGCAGTATTCATGCAAGCATTTAAAAAGTACCTGATACCAAATTTACCGAATCTCTTCCTGAAAGGGGGAAATGTTATGTTTCCTATTTATTGTCATATATAACAACCAAACACTGTGTAGTATAATCTAGTCATACAGGTCTGGAATCTCAGGTACTTGGGTTGCTGTGTCAGTAAGATCACAAGCTCAAGCCTGGCCTGAGCAACAAAATGAGAAGCTGTCTGAAATTAAAAAGTGTAAAGTAGGTCTGACAATATATCTCAGTGGTAAAGCACTTGCATAAAATGTGTGAAGATATGAATTCAATTCTTGGTACCTCAATAATAAATAAATAAAACAGTATAATGCAAAAATAAGCCAAAAACTATGCACCAATATACTGATGAACTACAAAATAAAAATAATAAAAAATATCTATGAAATTCTGCATTTACAACTTAAACCTTATATGTTAATGTAACACACACACACATACACACACAGAGAGTGGGTTAATAGCATGTATTCCAAGGATGTAAGGCTGGCTACACATTTAAGAAACAATCAAGAGCTAGGGTTATAAACATGTATATAATACCAACTTGATTAGCATACCCAGTGCATAGTATGATTGAATTAATCATACTATGAGAGAGAGAGAGAGAGAGAGAGACAGAGAGAGAGAGACAGAGACAGAGACAGACAGACAGAGAGAGAGAGACAGACAGACAGAGACAGACAGAGAGATAGTGATACAGAGAGAGGCAGATAAAGAATTGATATAATGTATCTATCAGGTAAATAGTTAAAAGATGAAAAATATGAAACTTGGATCAGTTTAAAAAGAAGAAAAATACTCTTCCAAAATCCATTAATTCCATGGCAGAAAATGTCTGCAACTTTATAAAGCATGTGTGTATATATATATATATATATATATATATATATATATATATATATATATATATATATATATAATATTTCCTTGATTTTAAGGATACAGAACATATGTTTCTCCACAGAATTTATTAAGCAAGTTTCTTACCGTGATACTTTAAGTTTTAGATCAGTGATTCTCAAATTGTGGGTCACAACCCCTTTGGGGTTGAATGTCATAAATTACATTATGATTCATAATAGTAGCAAAGTTACAGTTATGAAGTAGCAACAAAAATAATTTTATGGTTGGAGTCATCACAACATGAGAAACTATATTAAAGGGCCTCAGCTTTAGGAATTCTGAGAACTACTCTTTTATACAGCAATAATAGGAAAAGAATTTAAAATTCAAAGAAACCATGAATAAATGACATTGTCTTTATTCATAAATGATTGAATATATACATGGAGAGGCTCAATAAATATTTAAAACCAAAATATGACTTCATTAATGAGGTGACCAATAACAAAAAATACAAAAATTCCAAATTCATATTTTCTTATCAAGAAAATGAACATGTTAAAGATTTCTTTCAATACACGTTGTCATTTACCACCACCTATAGGAAAGTGAATTACATAGGTAAACAAGTAAATACATACAGGAATTATATGTTAAGACTTGTATAATAATAACTAAAGAAATAATAGACCTTGAAGAAGTCATGATACAAACTTATTAGAATCATTAGCATAGAAAAGATGCTATTTTTTCATTATTTGACTTATAGTTTTGATGTATAATCAATATTGAAATTCAAGAAGATTTTTGTTTGCATATGGATACGTCTATGTTTAAACTCAATGAAAATTCACAAACTCTGGAATGAATTTGGAAATCTGAAAGAATAAATTAGTAAGGATTCAGGGGCCAGAGAACGAGACCAGTTGTTAAAAGTACCAGTTACTCTTCCAGAGATTCAACTCCTAGCACCCACATGAAAGATCACAACCTTCTTAGCTCCTTTCTTGGGAGACTCTTTTGGTCTCTTCAGGTATCAGATAGATGTACATGATGTACAGACATGCATGCAGACAAATTACCTATTCACTGAAATTTAAAAATACGTAATGTGGATTCTGTGTATTTGTTTTTTAAAAATATAATAGGAATACGATACTAACTGATTTTAGGATTTATCACTAAAGTTTACCAGACAGTTTTCTGTAATATTAGGAGAAAAAATACACATAAACTTATAGAACAGAATCAACAGCCCACAAATAAACAGGCCCACAACAATGTTCTCAACTGAATTTTGATATAGACTCAATTTCAACAGATGATCTGGTACCTGCCTATACACCAAAACAACTATTTAACTGCAGCCCTCACAAGTATTAAAAACTGATAGTGACATATATTTTCTCTTTCTAATGAAAATCACACTTGTTTTATCTTTCCATGATGATCAGTGTGATAACTACCTGCTATATAGGGCCAATAAGCACTTGAAATAGCATTTCAGGTGTTCAGTCTACAAATGTGAACAGACACTGAATATGGAAAAATAATACTAAATACCTCGATAATTTTTTAAGCACCAGACATTGAAATGTTGATATTTTAGGTATACTGACTTAAAAATATAATATTAATATTCATGGTATCATTAGCTTTACATTTTGAAGTATACATTTTATTTTATTTTTATTAATTTTTATTCACTTTACATACAGAATGCAACTTCCTCTCCTTCCTCTTCTCCCGTTTCCTCGCTCTCATATCCCATCCCCCAGTATCGTCCTCCTCAATATCTCCACAGAAAAGGGGTGGGATCTCATGAATATCAGCACACCTTTGCATATCAAGTTGCAGAAAGACTAGGCACATCTTCTCTTACTGAGGCTAGACAAGGCAGTCTAGTTAGTGATAAGGTCCAACAGCAGGTAACAGAGTTAGAGACAGTCCGCACTCCTGCTGCTAAGAGTCCCACATGAAGACAAGGCTGTCCAACTGTTACATGAGTGCAGAAGGCCTAGGTTTGTCCCATGCATGCTCTTTTGTTTGCAGTTCAGTTTCTGTGGGCCCATATAGGCCAAGGTTAATTGATTCTGAAGGTTTTCTTGTGATTCCTCAAGCTCTCTCTAATGTTTGGCTTAGGTTCTCTGCATCTTTTTCGATCATTTGCTCAAAGATGACTCTCAGATAATATTTATGCTAGGCTCAACTAGTTGAGTTTGGTATTGGCTTGCTGTAAATTGCTTTTATTGTGTTTAAGAATTTTTTTAAAGGTTCCATGTGAACTAAGTGCTTTGTATGTACTAGGCAAGGGTTCTACCAATGAACCAGATTAACTAAAACAGTCCTTGGTCATTATGTTTTCTTTTTTTAAATAAAACTCTTAGTATTATTTTTAGTTATGTGCCCATATGCGTAAGCATGTGCCAGTGAGTGCAGTGCTCTCAATGTCCAGAAGTGGGCACTGAATGCTCTGGAGCTGAAGTTCCGGGAAATTGTGAGCTGCCCAAAACCGGTGCTGGAAAATAAAATGGGCACTTCTACAAGAACAACATACACTCTTAGCCATCTCTCCAGCCTCAAAAGTTATATTTTTTACATATTGTTTTTCCATAGACACATGACAGTTTGAAATCGAATAGGGCTTTAACTAATCTTGTGTTTAGTCAAAAGTTAAAGTAAACACTAAACATTGAAATACAGATTTTCTCATTTAATCTTTATTTTTAACTATTTTATAGTTCAGAAGTAGCTATTGTCTCATAGATAAAAAAATAGAAGTACCGTTGGGTTGTTAAATTTTTTTTTACCAGATTGTTAATGGGCCTCACTGTGTACAACACACTATTCTAAACAATTTTTAGTATTTATTTAAAGTTCATTAAAACTTTAATGACACATAGTGCTATTCTCATTTTTCTAACATGAAAACTATGTCTGCATGATTAGTGAACAAAATCAAGATCATAAGATTCATAAGTGCTAAATCGAAACTGATACTGGCTTATTTTATTCCCAAATTCAAATTTTTATATCTATGATTCTGCTGACACTATAAATTGTATAGTTGAGAGAAGGTATGCTCCCTTATGTCTGAAGGCTAATATACAAAGCAAGCTGCATTTCCTCTCCGTAATCAATATTTCATCCTAAATTGTTTTTGTATATCAAACACATTTTAGCAGTTTCAAATACATTAACATTCAAATCTACATAAAGGTTAGTTTTAAGGTAAAGTAAATGTTAACAAATTTTATCTTGGTACATATAAGAATTTTATCTTTGTGTATATATGAATACATGCTTCATATTACATTGCCAAAATAACAAGTGTTAGCAAGAATATAGCGATGTTGGCACATATATCTAGTGTTAGTATGTTGAAACAATGTACCTGCACTGACAGAAAAAAAGGAAAAAAGAAAAACGAACATATGATTCAATTTTTGTAACTTTTATAATGCAGTAAATTCGTTTTAAAATATAAAATTAAAAATAATAAATCAATACTAATTAAATTGAAGAATGTGCATTCCAGTATCATTTGTCAAGGCTTACTATATTCTTTGTATTTTCTATGCATACTACTCCTTGTAGAAACATGATGAGATCTAAAGTTATTTGAAATAAAAAACACAAAAGAGTAACAATGGAAAGGGAAAGACCAATGGTTATCTTCCATAATCATGGCTTTGTTGATATCTTGCAAATCTGGAGATAATAGACAGGGTTCAGGTATGGGAGGCCAGCTATTTATCACTGAGCTACCCCACCAACTGCTATAATGATTTTTGGTTTTCAGTGTTTATTCAGCATGAGGTTTTTAAGCAGTGTTTTTAAGCCCAGGAAGAATGTGTAAGAGTTTTCAGAAATATGAGGCTTGTTAATACTACCAATAGGAGGACATAGACAATGTCGCTCTAACAAACAGATGAACTCTTAAAGCAAGACACCGTTTGTTACAGAGTATGTAGTTAATTTCAGAACTGAATAAGAAAATTCGTGAAGAACAAATGGATGTTAAGTATGCTTTCTATTTAAACTATTTTCAAATATAATATTTCAGTAATGAATTTCTAGTTAAGAATTCTTTGATTTGACATATAAGTAAAAGACAGCCTAGGAAGCATAAATTATTCTTCCAAATCTAAAAGAAACAGAATCTTTTTTTTTTTTAGAAACAGATCCTATGTCAAAATGTTTAGCTTAAGTTTGATCATATTTAGTTTCAATATTTTAATTAAAAAGAAGAAAGATATAGAAAAAGCAATTTGTTGTAAAGTTGACGTAACTGTACAGACCAAAGAGCATACTTTTGTAATATATTATCCAGAGATTCTTATAAAGTAAGAATTAAACTCACTTAAATATTTAATATAATAGTGGCCTGAAAAATGGCATCTATCAAAGTACTCCCATGCTTTCAAATAGTAACATAACTCTTCATTCATTTGCATATATTAAGTTATCTTTTCTGGAAGAATTAATTTATATTAAGAATGTTGGTTACTATTTGAGAAAAGAGATATTTCTAACATTTATTTCTACTTTTTGAAAGAAAAAATTCCTGCTAATCTCTTTTTCACATCTGCTCATATATCTCATTTCATTTTTAATTTCCTGAAAACTTATCTTTTCTGTTAAATTTTTCTTGGCCTGTTTTCACTCATAATGATAGTGATGAAATAAGTCTCATCCTTACAACTAGACTGCTATCCAAACGATATCAAATTACCCCATCATACTTTTGAAATCTAGACTGTATTGCTGAGATCTCTTCTGACCTCCTGTTTTTGTTATCTTAGCATCTCCTAATTCCCTCAATGAGCATCTTTCTGTATTTCAGAATCCTTCTACATCAATTAAGACAGATGCCCTTAATCTGTGATTCTGTATCTAAAACATCATTAATCACATTTACATTCCCTTCTTTCTTCCTATTTATCAAAATTCAGGGCTTTTCATACTCTAAGTCTACTATTCTATGGTTTGTTCTTTAAGGTTCCATGTGAACTAGGGGCTTTGTGTGTGCTAGGCAAGGGTTCTACCATTGAGCTATATATGTAGAAGTTAAAAAAATAATTTGTGGCAAGGTTTCACTAAGTTGTAGATGTTGGCCTTGAATTCTCTGATGTCCATAAAGACTCCATCTTCCTTAGAGGTTGAGATTACAGGCCTGCACCATCATAACCGACTCTGCTTCAGCTTTCTTATTTTGATATTCAATGATGTATTTTCCGGTCCTCTGTTTATTTTGATCCTCTTCTTTAGTGATGCTTTCCCTTCTTCTTATGCTAGGACCATAGGGAAGCTATTTTCAATGTGCAAAACAATTTTTGAAATTACAAAATCAGCCTTCAGCTTCTATTGACAACTTAGTTGGTTCTGGTGTTCATTTTACATGTTTGTATAAAAAAATTCACAACTAGGGGAAGAAAACACACCTAGATGAATTACTCAGTGTTACTTCTCAGCTGAAAAATATTCCTTCACTTAGCTGTCTTTCTCTAAAGACATTATTTTTCTTGCTGGCTCTTCCTCATTATATTCTACCCATGCCATTCTCAAAATTAGTTGAGAGAGATGGAATTACAAATTTAATTAATAGTTATGAGTTGGGATTAGTATAGATAGACATGTATTTCAAAAATTTCCTAAGACAACTGGCATCATATCCTTGCTTCTTGGTAATTTAGCCCCACACAAAGTGTTTGCCGGATAGTCTTGATGCTTGAATAGTCTGTTTCTCTTGCAAAGGTTTAGGCAATCCCCTCCCCATAACTTTGTGTTCACACTTTCAATTATGATCCTGTAAAAGAGAAAAAAGTGTTATTTTTTTCCTACAATGCTGAAACTAAAATTGACATGAAAGAGGAAGGAGCAGAAGTTCTGTGGGTTTGCCAAGATGCTAAGGACATGTTGTCTTGAGAATTACTTATTAAAGCCAGCAAATTCATTAGGGTGAAGAAACACACACACACACACACACACACACCACATACACTCACACACACCCCAAATACACACAGTTAATCAAGATTAAATTTAGTCCTTAGGCTGAGTCTCTTATAGCTCAAGATCTGAAGTTTTAGCAGTCACCTCTAGAAAGATACTAATACCACACTGAAGGACTTCTTTAATAAGGCTAAGTGTAGATACAAAAAAGAAAGAAAGAAGAAAAGGAAAGAAGGAAGAAGGACTGGTGGAAAAAGAAATCAAAAATAAATAGTAACTTCAAGTGCCAACTGTAATTAATTGATAGTATCTTTTTAAGCCAAAATATTGAGAGAGTCCCATCTGGCCTCAGCAGGATGCTGCACTGATCTTTGAACCCTGCTTGTCATCAGCCTTGGTAGAGAAATGGAGCAGGACTTCTAAGTGCCAGGTAGTCCTATTATGCTGGAAGGAGTATTTTAGCACTTAAGATTTACATTCTAGCCATGTAAATTGTTAATTGGGTCACTTATTTCTGATCCATTCTACTTAACTTTTGATACTTGACTCAGTGAATTTGAAAAATAATACAGTAATTACCCATAGAAATGATTGTGTGACTCTAAAATATAGATCCTTGATTTCTCTTCTGTAATTGTGTTTATTCATCTTTAGAAAGAAAAAATGGAATTTATTAACTAATGTATTATTAAATTTAACAAGTGTATTTATTGTTGATAAGTTAAAGGTAAGTTCCTTGAGCTCTATGTTGATTCATTAGTGAGGCTAGTAGTTTCAACAAATTAAATTATGTTTCCAATGAAACAATAGGTATAATTTTTAAAAAGTGTGTGTGTGTGTGTGTGTGTATGTGTGTGTGTGTGTGTGTGTGTGTGTGTGAGAGAGAGAGAGAGAGAGAGAGAGAGAGAGAGAGAGAGAGAGAGAGAGAGAGAGGGGAGAGGGAGAGAGAATGAGAATGCATGGTTATGGGCACATGTGTCACTGTACATGTATGGAATCGAGAGGGTAATTTCAAGGAGTTGATTCTCTACTTCCAATGTGAAATACAGGATGCTAAACTCGTATATGTTAAGTTCTTTTATCTACTGAACTTTCTCTAAAGCCTCAATTATTTTAAAATCTTTATCTTTAGCTGTCACAGAGATGAATTTGGAGGAGTTTTTGTGCACTCTTAGTGAAAAACTTGATTTATGAATGTTCTGTCTTCTTCTTGCATTAGTTTTTCTGTTCAAATTCAATTGGTCTGTAGCAATTTGCAACTTCAAAGAGATAAAGCGTTTTTTTTTTTTGAACTCTCATGTGAAAATGTGTTTAATATTATAAACATATGCAGGAAAAGTAGCTATAGTCTTTATTAAAAATCATGTGAGGAGAAACATATGGGTTTAATTTGGCAAGTGAAAATTTATTAACATATACAATACAGCACAAAGGAACTCACATTTGGCAACAGATTTGCTGTGGGTAGCAGAGGATTAGGAGAAAAACACAACTTTCAAACTTCTAGCTTGGAAAACACGAGTGGGCAGAGTCACACTTTGTGTTTTACAAGTTGAAAATACTTTAATTTTGAGAACTTTTAATCTTCCCTATTACCCTTCAAATTATACTATCCCCTTCCCTTTAACTTTATAGGAGAGAGGGAAAATGTAATCCTGAGCATAAATTTTGTAAAAAAAAAAAAAAAAAAAAAAAAGAAAAGTGGAAAATCAAAATTAGCCTTTTCAACAAATGGTGCTGGTTCAACTCCATGGAGGTCAGCATGCAGACAAATGCGAATTGATCCATTCTTATCTCCTTGTACAAAGCTCAAGTTCAAGTGGGTCAACGACCTCCATATAACACCAGATATACTGAAACTAATAGAAGAGTAAGTGGGGAACAGCCTCAAGTACATGGGCACAGGGGAAAAGTTCCTGAACAGAACACCAATAGCTTATGCTCTAAAATCAAGAATTGACAAATGGGACCCCATAAAATTCCAAAGTTTCTGTAAGGCAAAGGACACTGGCAATAGGACAAAATGGCAGCCAGCAAATTTGGAAATGATCTTTATCAACCTTATATCTGATAGAAGGGTAATATCCGATATATACAAAGAACTCATGAAGTTAGACTCCAGAGGGCCAAATAACCCTATTAAAAATGAGGCACAGAGCTAAACAAAGAATTTCCAACTAAAGAATACCAGATTACTGAGAAGCACCTAAAGAAATGTTCAACATCCTTAGTCATCAGGAGAATGCAAATCAAAACAATCTTGAGATTCTACCTTACACCAATCAGAATGGCTAATATCAAAAACTCAGGGTACAGCAGATGCTGGAGAGGATGTGGAGAAAGAGGAACACTCCTCCACTGCAAGAGGAACACTTATCCTTGCAAGAGGACTGCAAGCTGGTACAACCACTCTGGAAATTAGTCTGTCAGTTCCTCAGAAAATTGGACATAGTACTACCTGAGGACCCAGCTATACTACTCTTGGGCCTATACCCAGAAGATTCTCCTACATGTAATGAGGACACATTCTCCACTATGTTCATGGCAGCCTTATTTATAATAGCCAGAAGCTGGAAAAATCCCAGATGTCCCTCAACAGAATGGGTACAGAAAATGTGGTACATTTACACAATAAAGTACCACTCAGCTATTAAAAACAATGAATTCATGAAATTCTTAGGCAAATGGGTGGAACTAGAAAATACCATCCTGAGTGAGGTAACCCAGTCACAAAATAACAGACATGGTATATACTCCCTGATAAGTGGATATTAGCACAGAATCTCGGAATACCCAAGATACAATTCACAGACCAAATGAAGCTCAAGAATGAAGACCAAAGTATAGATATATAGATAGAGTTGTCCAGAACTCTGCCAGGGAAACAAAATACCCATGGGAGGAGATACAAAGTGTGGAACAGAGACTGAAAGGAAGACTATCATGAGACTGCCCCACCTGGGGATCCATCCCATATACGGTCACCAAACACAGACACTATTGTGGATGCCAACAAGTACTTCCTGACAGGAGCCTAATATAGTTGTCTCCTGAGAGGCTCTGCCAGTTCCTGACAAATACAGAGGTGGGTGCTCACAGTCAACCATTGGACTGAGCACAGGGTCCCCAATGGTGGAGCTAGAGAAAGGACTGAAAGAGCTGAAGGAGCTTGCAGCCCCATAGGAGGAACAAGAACAAATATCAACCAGAGCTCCCAGGGACTTAACCATCAACCAAAGAATAATCATGGAGGAACCCATAGCTCCAGCTGCTTGTGTAGCTGGCCTTGTCAAAGAGAAGAGACATCCTTGGTCCTGAGAAGGCTTGATGTTCCAGTGAAAGAAAATGCCAGGACAGGGAAGTGGGAGTGGGTGAGTTGATAAGCAGGGAGAGGGGCGATGGTTTAGGGTGTTTTCAGAGGGGAAACCAGGAATGAGGATAATATTTGAAATGTAAATAAAGAAAATATCTAATAAAAACCTGCTCAGTGTAGAAAGCCCTCCTGTTTTGTTTCTCTGTCTAGCCTTTTTATGAGGGAAGGTGCCTGCTCTAATGGCACCATAATAAGTCATGTTTGGTAAATATCTCTGGGAGGCATGTCCTTTTCTAAAAAGAAATGGAAGAAAAATGAATTGGGGGGGGGAGGAAGGTGGATGGGCTAGGAGGAGAGGAGGAAACTGCATTTGGGATGTAAAACATAGGATAATAAATTAATAATCATTCTCACAAAGGAAGTAATAAAAGAAAATCTGGAAAATTAAAATGTAAATTAGGAATAATGTGAAGCAAGAAACTTATATAAATAAAAAGATTTTAGTTGTAAATTTTAAGTTTCTATCAGGGCATAGAATGTGTCATGAGGAAATAAAACAAAACCACTAATGTACTGGTTCTTCCAAATAATAAAGTCACACACTTTTTTATTGTAATGTTGAAAAGTTACAGAACCTCACTGAATCTGTCTCTGTGAAGTGGGAATAAAGACAATGTTGTGACTATTAAATGAACCTTTTTTTGTAAAATATTTGCTATAACACAATGCCTAATGAAAGCCATCACATTTTGGTTACACTATGGTTTTCCTAGTGTATATGTTATTTGAGATACAACTTCCATATTATAAGTATACAAAATATAGAAGACATAGGTCAATCATTTACTTCCATACTTTTGACACTTACTTCAATCAGTGTCTAAAAAATATTTTTGTACACAGACAAATTGTCTCCTCAGTATGAGAGGATATATTGTCTTGATCGCTCAAGTGATGAGGCATAACTCATCTGACACTTAATATGACAGTTTGATTGAAGAGTGAGAGCCTTGGGAAGATGGATGTGATTTAAATGGGGTTTTAATCTATGTACAGCCCAAATGAATGATAACAAGCTTCTGATAGACTAAAGATAGGGCAACATTGAACTGCTATGGCATAGACTTGAGCAACAGGTAGGAAGTGAAATGATTGGACACAAATAAGCGTGTTCTATAATAGGTAACAGGTAGACCTGCCATTTGGTAGCTTTGATAAAAATCTCAGTGCACTGATGTGACAGGTATTAGAAAGAGAATCTAGAAAACTGGAATACCCAAAACATAATCCACACATCAAATGAGATACAAGAAGAAAGCAGGAGTGGTACCTGGTTCTGGAAAGACTCAGTGAAACAGTATTTGGCAAAACCAGAACGGGGAACTGGGAAGGGGTGGGAGGGAGGACAGGGGAAGAGAAGGGGGCTTACGGGACTTTCGGGGAGTGGGGGGGGCTAGAAAAGGGGAAATCATTTGAAATGTAAATAAATTATATCGAATAATAAAAAAAAAAGAAAAAAAAAGAAAGAAAGAGAATGATTCAAGTGCTGGGATTATCTGTTTTGTCACAATGTTTTATCCTAAGTGTGGATCAGAGTTGGGGAATAGGAACAGATGAGATTGATATGTAAATTCTTCTTAGTTACAAGGTGAAGAATCTAGGAGTGACATAGGAATACAACAAATTTATTCATAAACAACACAAAGAATGAATCCCCTAAGTGAGAACAATATTCCTGCAAACCAGCCACAGGCAGTTTCTGAAGGAGTTGAGCATGCCAGACTTCTCATTTGAGGCTCCTAAGTCCCACAGGTTTTCACATTGAGACCTGTTTGGTTTTAAAGACTAAAGTGATATTGTCTGTTAGAAGTACTTGAATAATTAATGCACTGAAGAACGTTGGAATCATGAAGCAGAATCATATGATTATACATGCAAATATAGTAAATTTTAATGATCAGATGTCCCAGTTTTGTGTGAGGTAACATTTAATTATCATGGATATGTTTGATCTAAATGAATTTTGTATGATTTCTGCATGCTTCTGTAGTTTTCTTTTTTTTTTCGATATAATTTTTTATTTACATTTCAAATGATTTCCCCTTTTCTAGCCCCCCACTCCCCAAAAGTTCCATAAGCCCCCTTCTCTTCCCCTGTCCTCCCACCCACCCCTTCCCACTTCCCCGTTCTGGTTTTGCCGAATTGCTTCACTGAGTCTTTCCAGAACCAGGGGCCACTCCTCCTTTCTTCTTGTACCTCATTTGATGTGTGGGTTATGTTTTGGGTATTCCAGTTTTCTAGGTTAATATCCACTTATTAGTGAGTGCATACCATGATTCACCTTTTGAGTCTGGGTTACCTCACTTAGTATGATGTTTTCTAGCTCCATCCATTTGCCTAAGAATTTCATGAATTCATTGTTTCTAATGGCTGAATAGTACTCCATTGTGTAGATATACCACATTTTTTGCATCCACTCTTCTGTTGAGGGATACCTGGGTTAATTCCAGCATCTGGCAATTATAAATAGGGCTGCTATGAACATAGTAGAGCATGTATCCTTATTACATGGTGGGGAATCCTCTGGGTATATGCCCAGGAGTGGTATAGCAGATCTTCTGGAAGTGAGGTGCCCAGTTTTCTGAAGAACCTGAAGAACTTTGGATGGCAGAGAAGCATCTTAAAAAATGCTCAACTTCATTAGTCATTAGGGAAATGCAAATCAAAACAACCCTGAGATTTCATCTTACACCAGTCAGAATGGCTAAGGTCAAAAACTCAGGAGACAGCAGGTGTTGGCGAGGATGTGGAGAAAGAGGAACACTCCTCCACTGCTGGTGGGGCTGTAAGATGGTTCAACCACTTTGGAAATCAGTCTGGCGGTTCCTCAGGAAACTGGACATGACACTTCCGGAGGACCCTGCTATACCTCTCCTGGGCATATACCCAAAGGATTCCCCGGCATGCAATAAAGACACATGCTCCATTATGTTCATAGTAGCCTTATTTATAATAGCCAGAAGCTGGAAAAAACCCAGATGTCCCTCAAAGGAGGAATGGATACAGAACATGTGGTATATTTACACAATGGGATACTACTCAGCAATTAGAAACAATGAATTCACGCCATGGTGGACTTGAATAATCCTTGATTTTAATGAGGCTCATGTAGCTATAAGAAGAGTCAGGTTTAGTGGTGCATATAGATGTTCTGCTAAAGGAGAACCTATGAGTCTGGGCAACATAGCAGGTTTCAAGAACATGACAAAGAAAACAATTGTGTTTTGGGATTTTACTACCCAATAAAAACTATTTTGTTACAAAAGGGACAAGAAACCAATTGAAATTAATGAAAAATTGTTATTTAAATGCTTGCAGATAGGAGCCTAATATGGCTGTCCTCTGAGAGGCTCCACCGAGCAGCTGACTCAGACAGATGCAGACACCCACAGCCAAACAGGGGATGGAGCTTGGGGACTCCTATGGAAGAATAGGAGGAAGGATTGTGGGCCCAAAAGGGATAGGAACTCCACAGAAAGAACACCAGAGTCAACTAACCTGGACTCTTGGAGCTCTCAGAGTCTGAATCATGGGCTAGAACTAGGCCTCCCTGCACATATATAGCAGATGTGCAGCTTGGTTTTCATGTGGGGGCTATCCTAAAAGCTGTTGCCTGTCTGTGAAATATGTCCTTTTAGCTGCCTGCCTTGTCTGGCCTCAGTGGGAAAAAATTCACCTAGCTCTGCAGAGACTTGATGTGCCAAGATGTGTGGAGGGATAGCAGGGAGACTGTCACCCACTCAAAGAAGAATGTTTAGCCTATTGAACCATATAGAGGCAATTCTAATGTACTCTTAGATACAAGTTTGTTTATAATACAGGCTTTCCTTTTATCATATTCTAAAAATAACATAATGAGTTGGCAAAATCTCCATTAAAGGAACAAGCAAATGCTAACACACATGTGAACTAGAGCGTGTGCGTGCACATGTGCATACACACACACACACACACACAATCATCTACAACTAAAGGCCTTGGTGTTTGGTTACAAGATTAAGGGGAATTACTGAAAGATCCCTTCATTGTGGAAAATGATTAAAGAGACTGAAGATTACTATTTATAAAGAGGTTTAATATGAATTTAATGACTGAAAAGACACCGCTAGTTTAGAAGGTCTGAGAAGTCTCAGTTTTAGACATTGAACAGCACTACCGTTTTTTTTTGTTTGATTGGTTGGTTTTTCCTTGAAAGCCTTTTGAATTTATTAGTGCTCCAAGGAAATTCAACTCTTGAAGAATAGAAACCTTTAAAGAAAGAATGAAAGTAATACACCTTCTTTCTTTGAAATGCTTGGCTCCAGTTTTAGAAATAAAATAGCTGCCAAGCTTAGCTTTTCTTTTAACAATTAGATGTATTGTTTGCAACATATGATCTACTAGAGGACTTCTGCTCTTTTCTATAGTTTTCTGTCCATTTCAGCAGAAGTAAATTGTCCATGCTGTAAGTTAGAGATTCTTACGCATTTGATTTTTCAAGACTATATAATTGTTTTGATTGAAAGAAAACTAATTGATAAAAATCTGATTCTTAAAACAGAAGGTTAGAACTGAATCCTAACTTTTAAATGTGGTATACAGCTTTTAACAGAATTATGGTTTAATTTCAGATTATAGTTGCTATATGAAATATTGGGTTTCATTTCAAGTACCAGATTATGTCAAATACAATTTAAACAATTCCCTTGGATTGGTTTTAAAACCATGTTACATATTTAAATTTTTCAGTATTGTATCGATTGTACCAATTGAGTCATAAAAATTTCCATATATTTTTAATGTTTTCTGTCTTTCATGGTATATACCTTCTGCAAAAACTGTACAATAATAAGACACTAAACAATAAGAAGCAATTATTGTGTGTTGTTGGAAAGTCATTTGTGATTGCAAGATTTTTTTCTCTGAAATGTAAATAATTTGTTTATGAATGGATTTTAGATGAACTCAGTTACTGTGGAGACACCATTCTGAAAAAAAAGTTGTTTAATTCTGAAGCAAGTGTGTCTACAAAATGCATTTCTGTGGATATCTGTTAGTTTAAAATAAAACAAGCAACAAATTAACTAAAATGAAGCTGTCTTTAATGATAGAAATGATCATAAAAGAATCAGTGTTTTCATTTATATTTGGTTTTTACTTGTGAGACAATGTTTCATTATGTAGCTGTCTGGCCTGGACACCTGGTTTTCTAGACAGGCTGACTATCAACACACAAGATAATGTTTCTTTCTCTCTTCCAAGTGCTGGGATTAAAGATAAGTGCTACCTTATTGCCTAGCAACATAACTTAATGTTTTCCTGTATGTGCATTTAAAATTCTACTATTATATTCTATACTAGAAATCTTTGTTTTTCTCTAAGAATCTTACTCTAAACAACTATTTAATTGATTTACACTCTTCATATGAATCAATTTATTGCTATAGTCAATAAACATTAGAGTAAAATAAAGTTCAATGCCTTCTCTATATTTACAAGTTTCAGAACTAGAAATTGACCACAGGAAGGGCTAGATTCAAGATAACAGAACTATTAGATACTGAAAAGCAATGTATGACCTTTCTCTGTATTTTGAGTATTTAAGTGAAGCCCATAGCCATAAAGAACTTACTTCTCAGTTTTAAATAATATTTATTACTGTGTCTCTGTGTGTGCTTATATAAGAGCATATGAATACTCTTGCACAGGTACACATGCTAGGTCACATGTATGGAAGTCAGAGAACAACTTTGTTCAATTGGTTTTTTTCTTCCAAATTTGTATAGGTTGGTAGGCTTTGTGGACAAAGGTTTTCACCTTTTGAGTCATCTCTTAATTTTATCAGCTATTTTAAATTGCTTATGTGTATTTTAATGCATAGACATAAAACTTTGATTACATATTCAAGGATTCTGTTTCTTTAAACAGAAAACAAGATTTGTATAGAGACTGAATTGAAAATGGAAGATACACTTTCTATCTACTTGATTTGCTTCTTCTACCACTTAGATCTAACTGTGGCTTCAGAGACTTGTAGTACATTTTATGTTCATGCTTGGAAACGTGGGTTGTGGGGTGTCACTGACTGCTCTTCAATGACTTCAGTTAAGTTCCCAGAACCCTCATGGTAGCTCCCTACCATATGTAACTTCAATTGCAGGATATCTGACAGTGTCCTTTTGCTTCAGAGAGAACTAGGCATGCACAAGTTCACAAACACACATGAATGCAAAACACCCATAGACATTTCTTTTAAAAATATTTTGGATTATTTAAGAAAGAAAGTGTAGTAAACCACCAACCAAAGAGTACACATGGAGAGACCCATGGCTCCAGATGCATATTCAGCAGAAGATGGCCTTACCTGGCATCAAAGGGAGGAGAGGCCCTTGGTCCTGAGAAGGCTTAATGCTCCAGTGTAGGTAGATGCTAGGGTGGTGATGCAGGAGTGGCTGGCTGGGTGGAGGAGCACCTTCATAGAATCAGGGGGTGAAAGGAGTGGAATAGAGGGTTTGTAAAGGGAAAACCAGAAAATGGGATAATATTTGAAATGTAAATATATAAAATATCCAATAAAAGAGAAGAAAAAATAAGAAAGTGTAGTTGTACTCACTTCTGGAAGAACTTTATCTTTTAAACAGTCTACTAGCAAACTGATTAGAACTCCATGCCAGAAAAAGAAATAACACAGTAAAGCAAGACATACTGACTTCTCCCCTTTGGCTCACAAATTGAAGTTTTCTTTCTTCTCCCTCCCTCCCTCCACCTCCCTTCTTCCCTACACCCCCAGTCCCTCTCTGTCTATTTCTCTGTTTCTGTCTCTCTCTCTGCTCAAGTCTTTCTCTTTGCCTCCCTCCCTTCTTTCTTCATCCTCCCCCTCTCTCTTTCCTCTCTGCAGACCTTGAGCTCCCTAGGTAGCTGAGGATTATCTTGGATTTCTGATTCTCCATCTTCCAAGTTATAGGCCACTTCACATGTTTATTAGGTGCTAGGTCCAATGTCTTAAGCATGCTAGAAAATCACTCAACTAAATGACCTACATCCAAGGATGCCCATGGGTTTGCGGGGAGGGTGGGGCTTTCTTTTGTCGTAATGTAATAGTATATTGAAAACCCTGGACATTTTGTTCACTGCTTTCCATAGCTAAACCTGTGTTTCAAAGTTTTTCTTCACAGCGGAAACCACCTTATGTTCCACAATCAGGGATGTAATAATCAAGTGACTTAATATATTGTATAGATGTGACAAAATTATGATTGCTGTGGAAAATAAAAGTAGTAAATAAATAGAAAACAGGGCCCTGAGAATAATATGAAAATAGGTGTCATGGTGGCTTTTACTGAGCAGGTAAGATTTGAAGAACGTGTGAGGTATTAGAGGCATAATCATTTCAGGCAGTTAACAAACTGAAAAGAATACTTTCAGGTGGGAATGTGTTTGCTCTATTCAAGGAATAGCAGTAAACTCTGTGGTTGCTGTAAAGTATAAAGTAGTAGATAGTCATAAAATTAAAGGAGCTTAGTGGTACAGAATTAGTGATGCAGGCTTAGTGGTATAGATTTAGTGGTACAGACTTTGCTTTTTCTGGTCTTCCATACAGTAGAGAAAAGAAAAAGGCATTTGTAAATCAATCTAAGCAGTTATTTTTTTCAGTACTTATATAACACCACTTACCAAGGACCTTTATTTTGGCTCATTCTTCTGGAATGACTTCTACACATTCAATTGTATTTTATACAAGGAACACATTTATTTTCTAGTCATATTTCATCTAATTATGTATTATATAATTTTATTTTGTCATTATGTGAACAGGAATGGGAAATTTTACAATGGATTCTTAGTAAGCATATGTTCCAGTTATGTATAGCTATATTACAATTTCTAACTTATCCTCAAACATCAGATACCTTTTTGTGTCTGATATTTTCATGGGTCATGGGTTTAGGCATAGGTAATATTTTATATTTTAAGTAGTATCAATTAAAATCATTTGATAGACTTGAGACTCTACATATCCACATGGTGCTATAAATAGAAAAAATGCCAGAATTCAATCAGATGGACCACTGACTAGTTCTCACTAGAGGTAACTATAGCATGGTAGACTCAAGTGCTGGCTGGCTGTTCCCATCACAGTTCCAGGTCTTAGTATAAATGACACAGATGAATCCCCATATATCAAGGTCTAGTCATAGAAATAAACACAGCATATCTTCTGCCTCATTTTATAGGCAAAACAGTTGTAGAATTTGCTCAAAACCTAGGGAGGCATATTAGCTCTTTTTCTAAGTTTGTTGCCCAAATAGTTGGCAATTAGCAATTAGTATTTAATTTAGTATAGAGCTTTATCTCTTCCTGGAAAGGAAGGTATTGCAGAGCACATTGTGGGGTAGTGTGTGGCCAAGACACACTCACACCTGGCAGATTTGGAAGAAGAGAGTGAGAATAGAAGTGGAAATAGACCACTATAACTTCCAAGTATTGCACTGAGCAAACAGCCTTTGTCAATTAACCACATTTCAGGAAGGTTTTGTAACATTCCAGTGTTCCTAGTGGAAACACATATTCAAATACATGAGGCCATGGGAGGTCATTTCCATTCAAACCATAACAGGAAGAAACAAAGATTTCATCTATCCAAAATATGAGTTTTAAAAACATTTTCAAAATATCTTTAATCCAACAAAGCATTCCACTTTAGTTGAGTGTAACTTTATTGTTAGGGTCTGTGATTAAATTATTTGTGTCAACTTGACACTAACCTAGAATCACCATGGAAGAGAAAACTATTAAGCAAAGAACAGTCTTCAAGGAATCTTCTTTTTTTATATGTACAGTTTTTTTAATTTAAAAAATCAATATATTTTGATCATGTTTTCCCTTCTCTATCGTCATACACATCCAACTTCATGTGATCTTTCTCTTTCCTCCCTCTCTCTCAAAACAAGCATCTCCCACTTTCATAGAAAATCAAAGTAAAATGTAACAATAGTACAATATTAAACAAAAAAGTCCCTGAAAAATGTGAATTTCATAGGGGAAAACAAACAAATAAACAAACAAACAAACAAACCAAAACCCCAACTCATCATGAGATAACCCAGACCCAGAAAGAGAAACATGGTGTTTACTTCCTTATAAGTGGATATTAGCTGTAAAGTAAATGTCACATTAGGACATACATATTGTGAAAAGCTAAGTATCAAGGAGGGCTCTAACAAGAAGGCATAGATCTCTCTGGGTTGAGGAAGTAGAATAGATTGTGCAGGTGGACTTGGGATAGGTGAGGTTGAGAACAATAAGGATCAGGTGGAGGGAGAGGGATGGTTGGAGAGACTATGGGAAGAAACAACTGTCACTGAAGGGCATTTGGACGGCTAAGTGGTAGCTTAGTGCAGAAAAAATTCCCAGGATTTTATAATTGTGACTCTAGTAATGAAGGAGAAGGATCTTGAACCATCCATCTTCTATAAAGTGACAATATCCAATGATTAGACTGAAACAACAACCATCCACAAAATCTTTGACCTACAATCTATCCTGCCAGCAAGATGTGCTGGGTCAATGGAGGGACAGAACATGTGGGAGTGGCCAGTCAATGACTGGTACATGCCAAAAGAGGGAGGCCATGCCCGACACTGCACAGATGACAAGGAATGTGAGGCTGGATAGTCCAGAGAACTAGAATAGGAAAAAAAATAAATAATTCCTGATTATATATAAAAAAATGTGGAGTTCACTTTGTATCTGACAACTACTGGGCATGACCTCTATTTGAGAAAACTGATTTTCCCTTTGACAACACATATCAGTTACAAAACACTTCTTAGTTATGGTGGCATCTTGTGTCCATTTCTTTCTTCTCAGTGCTTGCATCACATCTGGCTTGAACCTTTGTAAGCATGTGTGTATCAAAGTCTCTTCCTTTATGAAAATTTTTTATTTGGTGGTCTCTTTGCTAATGCTCATCACTAGAAAAGGTTTCTTTGATGATGGCTACATAGGGTACTGATCTATGGGTATACAATATGCTCATTAGGAATCATTTTGTGTCTATGTTCACTCAGCAGAATAAGAGCAATAGTATTTATCCTTGACCCATCAGCTATCTTCTCTCAGGCTCTTGGCCTCTTTACCAGTGTCAGGTACAGGTTACTCATGCAGTAGGCCTTAAATCCAATCAAAATCTTGCTGTTTTTTCCAATAGCATTTGTCCCCCCCCATTGCACCACTTTATCTTGCAAGCAGGTTGAATTTTTTTGGATCCAGGTGATTGATGATTCCATTTCTTTATGCAGGTGTGCAGAGAAGAACAAAGGACTCTAGTCACTAGGGGTAAAGTTTCTAGTTGGAAAATATATACATTTCATGGCATTTGTAATCATTTCATGGTAAGGGGTGCCTTTAGTAATAAGGCCTTACCATCAAGGTTTAGAGAACAACCAAGAGTGTGAGGCATTTTCTTAAGTGTTAATTGATGTACAAGTGGCTAGCCCACTGTGAGTGATGCAATCTCATAGCAGGTGGGTCGGGTCTATGTAAAAAAGGTCACTGGGCAACTGTGTTAAAATAAATTGCTTCATTATTCCACTTTAGAAATTTTATATTATTCTCTTTTTAAATGTTACTGGCATGTTATTAGAAAGGTGCAATGTAAGATTTTAATCCTATTGATAAGAAAAAATCTCAAATTGAATGTCTTATGTCGATTATATACTGTACTAAATCATTTGGAAAAAATATATGCCGTCAAGTGTTATAGATTCTATTCTTGTTTGAAACTTGAGCCGGGTGGTGGTGGTGCACACCTTTAATCCCAGCACTCTGGGAGGCAGAGGCAGGCAGATTTCTGAGTTGGAGGCCAGCCTGGTCTACAGAGTGAGTTCCAGGACAGCCAGGGCTATACAGAGAAACCCTGTCTCAAAAAATAAAACAAATAAACAAAAAAAAAAAAAAGGAAAAAAGAAACTTGAAACTTGAGAAACATTATCTACCTCTCGTTCACTTTTTTTAGTACATTTGTTTCCTATAAAACTATGGCAGGGAGGTGTGTAAGCTTAAATTGGTTGTATCTTGGAGTTTACTCTGCTTCCTTAGAAACTTTCTTAGTAAATGCAATTGCTTCTTGAGCAGTACTGGTTATTCCACACCCACTAATTATCATCCATCCATTCGAGCTGAAGTGGCAATCAAACCAATGAAAGCACAAGATTAGAGGCATAGCTTCTTCGTTTTTAGGGGAGCGATACATGTGAATTTCTATAAGGGACTCTGGTGCATTCTCTAGCAGATGGAGTAAAATCAAATGCAAGAAAATTGTTAAAGTAAAGCTTTCAGTTTTAGGTTAAATTTTAAGTTATAGTTCAACTTTTACGATTTACTTGTAGTGTCACATGGAGACCAGTTTGATAATGAATAGAATGAAGAATCTGTGATTTACAATAAAAAATGTATTTTAAATTATAAAGTTCAGACATTTTGCCCATCATTACTTACTGTTTGATGCTTCTACTAGCATTATTAGAATCTAAGTATATAATGATACTTGAGGCTAATTTTCATCTAAGGAATGGCATACTGCACGACAGACTGTGAGGTATCATCAGATAATTGCATGTTTAAAAGGTGTGGTCAATCATTTGAGCAAAGGCCAAGAACAGTCAGAGAATAAAATTTTCAGACAGTTCAATTACTGCTCCTTGGTGTGTGCTATTTTATTTAGAATATTTTATTTAGAATTGCATTCATTGGTTGGAAACAAAACACAAAATTTTAAATTAGTATTTACATCGTGATAATGGACTTACATGGTAAGTCAATAAAATGTATTAAATTGATAATTATAAATATTATTAGGACTATTTAGTAAGCAAATGTGCCAAATACCATTCTGTACCTTCCTTGTGAACTAAACTTCATTTCCATCAGAATAAAACACATGCTGTCAATCTAAGAAATAATTCTCTTATAATTTCTGTGTTAGAGTCAGAATTCAATTCCTCATGTTTCTCCTGGTAACAATGTAAGCCCACAATATACCCAAGTAAGCACCAGGGAAATGACAGATAAGTTCAGTTAATGAAATAACTCTAGTGTGTCCAGTCCTCTGTTTCCCTACTCATGTGATGCCAGGACTTGTCTCTATAGGTTAAGCAAATATTAATTATAGATCTCCAAATATTATTCATTGAGACTCTCGGAAGTACCTCAGTCTACTGCTAAAATGTACATCAATGAAGGTAAGATATATGATGACAAATGCACTATAAATTATCCAATTTATAGGAATAATAGTTCTGGATTTGCACTTGAACGCCTACACTTTGATTTCTGTACATCACAGAATCCTACATTTCAATTTACGTGGCATTGGGCATTTTAGACTCATGAGCTTCAGGTTTTTCATTCACATCCTTAGAAGCATTGCAAAATAAATTGAATATGGTTAATTTGAAGCACCCAAAGTACTGAAATATAGGTTTTCATTATATTGACATGCTATAAGTTGAAAACTGCAAATATTTATACATGTGTTTTTCTTTTTTATTTTGTAAACTATGTATTCATTTTATTCTATATCATTCATGACTATTTCCTCTCTTCATATTCTTCCAACTGCCACATGAAAAGAAAACAGACATTTGCTGCTTTATTGAAACATGTAAATAAATTACCTTTAATATACATATAAGCAGTGAATTAATGATGGCTACATTTCTCTATCTTAGGCTAGATCCCAATAACCACGCAGAGAAACTAAGATTATTTAAAGCTGCACCTCAATAGCTGGGCAGATAAATGATCTACCAGAAACTTCTATGCTAATCTGGCTCCCACTTAGCTTCCTCCCTCGATACTTGCATATTATTATTGATCTGGCTTTTTGGGCTTCTGTTGTGTTTCTGTGATCTGTCTCTAGACTACTTTCTCATGGCTCCAGCTCTTCCATCCTCCCTGCTGATTTGAATCTCTATTCCTCTCTCCTCCCTCTGGTTGGAAGACAACCCACCCTAATCTCTCTTTTATCCAGCCATTGGATATCAGCATTTATTGACAAAGCAGAGGACAAATGGTAGTTTACACAAACTTGAGACAATTCTCAATATAAGCATTAAAGTTCCCTGTCTGGATTGAAACAAGATACAAGGGCAGAGAAATTAGCATTTGAATAACCCAAGGATAAACTTTACACAGTGAATGAAAACATTATGCCTACAGAAACCATCATCAATATGGACTTGGTAGTTTTCTTGTAAAAGTTTTCAATAATTCTCCAACCTATACAGAAGCAACAATAGATTTCTAGTGTTTGTACACTTTTTATATTATATTAGAGAATGCTGGCACCAAATGAATGAGCTAAGAATAAATTTTTTATAATCAGAATTTACAAAGTTTCACTCAGTTTCAAGTAGTATGGCCTAAACAATGTGATTGGTATTTTCTAAGACACAATTTCTCAATATAAGAAATGACTATAATACTAAGTATTTGATAATGTATTATGTAAAAAAATTCTAATTTTATATTCTAATAATACCATAACAATCATACCTACAATAAATTCATTATATGTTCTCTGATTAATATATCTTTGATAAAATACTAGTAAACAAAAATATGTAAACACTTTTTTCTTATTTTGTAAACCCAGACTTTATGGTTGCACTAATAGATGTAACCCCAGCTAGTTCAGTACTGGCATATGCAAGGCCCTATATTCTATCTCAAACAACACAAGAGTAAAAATTATGGAAATCATTATATTTTTTTCCTTTTTTATTTATTTTTCAGTTTTTTATTAACTTCTATTTATTATTTATAAGGCTACACCAAGTTTGAGTCTATAATTCTACTTTTCTTAGAAAGGTTGAGACACCCATCATCTCCTTTAAAAATCATTTGTGTGTTGACAAACATGAAAGACCATATTGAATCACATGTGAAGTGTTCAAATTCAAAACTTGCACTTCCCTTTTTAAAATAATTCGCAATATCACATTTATTGCAATGCATTAGACTACTTAAGGTAACTAATGATAAAATACACAACATTCAATGATTATTGATAATGCAAATTCATTAACCTCAACTTTGAAACATTGACTAGTTTGCACTTGAGTCAACTTAAGTTTCTTTATTTTTTTATTTTCTATATTCTTTGTTTACATTCCAAATGCTTTCCCCTTTCCAGGTTCCCCCCTCCCCATAAGTCCCATAAGCCCTCTTCCCCCTCCCACTTCTCTGTCCTTGTAATCCCCTACATTGCTGCATCAAGCCTTTCCAGGACCCTCTCCTTCCTTCTTCTTGGGAATCATTTGGTATATGAATTGTGTCTTGGGTATTCAGAGCTTTTTCTAGCTTTTCAACTCAGTGAAGCAATCTTTAAATATTATTTGAGGAATTTTTTGAGATATATAAAATCCTGGAATAAAAAATCTGTATTTATATAAAGCATGAAATTTCAGAAATTAATTCTGATGATCAAGTGTTGTGTTTTCAGAAAATATAAAATTAACTCCTGTGTTATAGGTTGCTGAAGGAGACATGTGCTGTGTTTTAATGAAACTCATTGAACTGATTTAATAGATTCACTTATTATTTTACTACTCCCTCTCATCAGTTTCTGTCTAATCTCCATTTTTATAATAGTTTCCTTGAGATTGAAACATGGCTCCTACTGGGTTTCACCTAACTTGTTAATACAGAAAGTAAACAACTCGCTCCAGGAAGTCCCTGAAACTGATTAGATTCACTATGCAACTCTGTCCCAAGAGTAAACAACTAAGACTGCAGAGTTTCACCCTCAAAGAAATATCAGAGACCAGCCAAGCAGTCTGAAAAAAAAAAGAGACAAACTGAAGGCCTGGGAGATATTTAGACCAACTGAGTTATGTCGAAAGAGCACTCTCCAACCTGTTGAGCTGCCTACAGGCTTTGAAGTGTGCTCCAATTTTTATCTTTTATGAACTTTCATCTATGTTGAGTGGGCTTTGATGATGCAGCAACTGTACTTTGAGACATTTCTGCCCCTGTATGTAACCCCTCACCCATATTCCTGTAAGTAACCTCAAAAAAATAAAGCCGCATTGGTTCCCCAAGTTGGAGCTTGATGGTATATGTAGATGTGGTATAGCTCTAAAGGAAAACACATCCTGGCAGAGGGGAGCAAGGAATAGCACAAAGTCATACCATACAACAAACCTTACACAAGATTTATTGTGAAGGGCAAGAGGGTGGTTGCCTTTTCTTGGGAGCGAAGCAGCAAACATCTGACCAAGAGGCAAGCTTTATATAGGGTTTCTTGGGATATGGGGTGGGGGCGGTGCAGAGTTTTCCAGGATGTCCTGAGATTGTTAGGATTCCATGGCCTGATCTTCGGCTTTTTTCCCCTCTTCTTCAAATTGAGGAACTCGAAATGGCCATTGCAGACAGTAATGTAGTCTAGGGAGTAGACACTGGCCCTTCATACAACTCAAAGGCCTGTGTTCAGCAGTTAGAGTCAATGGGTGGGACCTAGTCATTTCATGCCTCCAGGGGTTTACAATCTGTTTTTGGGTGTACTGTGGGTTCGTATCTGGTGTAAGTAAATATGAATTTTTAATCTCCTCAAAAAAATCTTGATAGAGATGTATGACTTCTAAAGCTCCATTATGTTTTTACATTTTCATCCTCTATAACCGATATATCACATTTTCATGTATTTTTATTCCATGTGTCAGATCCATTTGTTCATAAACATAGCATGGTACATGTTTGAGGAACATGTGAGAGAATTTGCAGTCATTAACCTAAAATGGTTGAGTGATAACAAGGCTATACTAACAATTCGTTCCGAAGCATAAAATCATACTGTCCCAACAGACTGAGTAAATAAAATTGTGATTTCAGTATAGATAGGCATGCAAGAGAATGGATGATCCCAAGTATATTATAAAAGACATCTATTTCATGCATGATTTCTAGAGCCAGCCTGATTGTTGAGTTCAAATTTCAATAATTCTATTGAATAGCTATGACCTTGAACAGATGCTTAGACTTGGTTTCTGTCTCCTTATTTTGAACATGAGGGTAATAGCATTACTTACTTTTGTAGAACTGTTGGCAAGGGTCATGCCTCTTAAGCTTTGTATGCTAATTACTGTCATAGTTATAATTTATAAATATACCAATGACTTCATATATGTAAATATACAAATATATATGAAGATGGAATAAACCGTATGATTTAAAGATAAACAGCTGGTTTTAGTTTTTTTATGTTTGTTTCATCACCATTCTTTAATTTGTGATGTAAGCCCTTTTGGGATCATTGCCATTAGATGTTTTTTTCCAAGGCCAGAGTATTCATGAGAAATACAGCATAGTTGTTCTGTCAAGAAAATCTATTATGAAGACTCATAAGTGTTCATTTCCATAATTGTATAAATGTATATTTCACAGAAGTTGTATAAGTCAGTGGATGCAAGTAATTTCTAGAATGGTGAAGCTAGATGGACTTTAAACAATGAGAATGAAAAAGTGTCATGATTTATTTAAGGTCATACTACTTACTATTTTGGATAAGGAAATTACCCAAAATAAATACTGTTTTTTTTTTCAATTAAAATATGGTGTCTAAGTAAGTGTTGAAGATGCTATATATAAATTAGTAATATCTTCTTCTGTTTGAAAATTTCTAGATGACTTAGAAAAATCTAGAAAGCATATGGAAATTTTTTTCCTTATTCAATTTCTGCCTAGCAGAAGACCAACCTGCAAACTATCTCTTCTAAAAATAATTTAAAATATTGAGAATAGCTTCCAAAATGTTAAAGGGAAATTCCCTACTTATTATATATACTGACAGTATGCTTGCTGGGCAAACCCACTTGAAATTCTTATATATTAAACAGCATTTCAGGACACTATCCAGAGCTGTAATTAATGAAATAAACTGACCACAGACGAAAGAATGTGTCTGTGATATTTTCAATACAGAGTAATGGCCTTTTAGTATGTAGATGGCTCTTGGTCTGTTTTTAAAAGTGCCATGCAGAACCACATCGCATAATGCAATTAAAATCCACAGAACAGGAAGTCTAAAGATTCCAATTTATGCAGAAATGGCAAGCTGCTGCAAGAGCCTCAGGAGAAGTTCTTGGTCAAGTTTCTATCAATGACCTTGATACCACAAGTTGATTTGTATAATGCTATGTAAGGCAAATGAAATGCACATCACTAGTGAAGAATAGTGAAGCAGAACAAGTCAAGCCAAACCAATGCTCAGTGTTTGCATCCCACTGTCTGTGGGGTCATAGTTATCCTCCTTCATTCTGGGTCCTTTCACATATTTGCTCTGTCAAAACATCCTTTCACTTGTGTCTGCTTCAGGACATCATTCTTTCCTGTGTCTGCTCCAGCAAAACATTCTTTCTTCTGTATCTGCTTCTGGAAAACATTCTTTCAAGTGTTTGTTTTAGCAATATGTCTTTTCCCCTATGTGCTCCAGCAAAAATATCATTTGACATAACTAACTTTCTAAAGAAAACTAGAAGATTCTACTTTACAGTTATCTATTCCAAGATGAAAATAAAGGGATGCTTATTATTCCTTTCCAAAGCATGACCTATGTATGTGTTAAAATAAATCAAAATGAAAACACAATGGATATCATTGAAAATGAATAAAAACTGAAGAGAAGATGGACCGTGGGGAAAGCAGAAATAGCTGCAATGAAAATGAAGTAGCTTCTGCATGGACCCATGTTCCCATAGTTTTTCTTGGACAGCTAGACTTAAGTCTCATACCAGCTGTGTAGCATGTTCCAGTGAAATATCCTATAGGTATAAGAATAAGTGTTAGGGGAATGCTTTCAGTGTTAGAATTCAAATTATCTAACTTAAATGGAAGTTTTATTGATACTACATAACCACAGGATTGGATTTAGGAACCTTAGTTTGATGTTTCTGTCAAATAGGTAATGGTAATATTTATTTTGGTCCATGAACATGAATAAAATAGTATTCATTGAACACATATAAATCGAAATAATAGAACATCAGTGTTTAATGATTTAGCGGTTAGCCTGGAGTACATGCCTGTAACCAGTACTGCAAAGCTGAGGCAGGAAGATTGTTGTAAATTTGAGGCCAGCCTGAACTGCTTAATGAATAACAAGCCAGCAGGACAGCATAGTAAAACCTATCTCAAACAACAACAACAACAACAACAACAACAACAAAACAAACAAGGAATATAATGGTAAAAAGACTAAACTCAGCTCAAACTGAACTTTCTGTATTGAAGCCCTAACTCCTTTTTTCTCTGTACTGAGGGATAGGTCATTTACCCTCCTCACTTTCTTCATTAAATCATGTTAGTGATACTTATCATCTTCATAGGTTTACTATAACAAGTGTGATAATAATAGCAATTATGCAGTAAGAACAATCTGTACAATTTCAAATATGGTGATGTTTTTCAATACATCTGCAGTTGCTTACAGCATACTAAACTTGTTGATAATACTAAATGGGAATTAAAATTAATGTTCTAGGAGTCCTGTTCTCTGTCATCATTTTTTCCTCCAATTCTTTGTATCTACCAGCTAGTTGCAAAAATATGCATCATTTGAGTTTTGCTTCACTGAGTGAATATTGTTAATCAAGCAGTTATTCATACCTTACCATTTACAAACACTTTGAGAAATATGAGGAAGCGTAAGTTACCGTTTCTGGAATAAAACATATATCCAGCATTTAAAAAGCAGTTCATTAAATTTATCTTAACTGAAATACTGTGATTAATTGTGTAGAAAAAGTTATCTCCAGCTGGACTGCTTTGCATAAAAAGGGAAACGTGGTTATTCTGTATTCCATAAATAGTGCCTTCTTATTGTGTTCTTACATAGCAGAATGGGCAAACAGGTGAACCAGCTTCTACATACTACAAGGGCACTAATTGCATTAAGGAGAGTTGCACTCTCATGGCACCTCACATCTTATTAGTACTATGCCTTTGGGGATTCTATTTCAGCATAGGAATTTGAGGAGGTAGAGTAGTTTCAGAACACAGCACTAATAAATCAAGTTACTCAATTGGGGAGTGATATCTAGTATTTTACAGACAACCTGTTCTATTCCATAGAAGTTCAGCCTCAGAATGGGTCTCTTATGCATGAGATCTTTGTAATACCTCAGTAAATATTTTGCAAATATTAAGAGGAATTTCATTTTCCTGACACAAAATAATGCAAATTTGTTTTATTGAGTGCTATAAAAAATCCAGGAAGGTTAACAGTTGCTCACAGTTTTAAAAATAATATTCTATTAATTCCTTGAGCTATTAAGATAATATATTTTGATCATATTTATTCCTTCCTCCCTTAAGTCTACTCAAATCCACTTCTACCTCCTTATCCATGAAACTTTTTTTTTCCTTTCCTCTCTACCTGGTTTTTATTTAATCTTTTTTTTTCAGTCCAGATTTTATCCCCCTCCTGGTCCACCTTCTGACTCTTCAACATCCCATACCTTCTCACCCCATCCTCATCTCCCAGAGGATGTCCCCAACCTCCACCCCCACCCTACCATATCTCTCCATTCTCTGGGGCCTAAAGTCTTTTGAAGGTTAGGCGCATCTTCTCCAACTGAGTCCAGACAGAGCAGTGTTCTGTTGTGTATGTGTTCGGGGACAAAAATGGAGAAGAGCCTGAAGAAAAGGAGGTCCAGTCACAGGCCAAAGTGGGAGTCAGCTCAAAGGAAGACCCCGAGGTTTGACACTATTACTGCTGCTATGGTGTGTTCACAAAAAGGGCCTAGCATGACTGCTCTCCAAAAGACTCACCAAGCAGCTGAAAGAGTCAGATGCAGATATTTATACCCAACCAAAGGATATAATCTATTTTTTATTAACCAAATACTCTAGAGTATGGGGTCTGCCTTGTAGAGTGGTTGATAGGATTCATAGTCTTAAAAACTCTCTCCCAGTGGCCATCAAATATCGTAACTCCTCGATGGGGCCTAGCAATAGGCCCTGGTGATCTTCCTGCCCATCTCTCCCTCTATAGTTACTCATAATTTTGCTAGTCCATAATAAATAGCAACCCGTCTGCTGCACATGTTTCTATTGAAAAATCATACAATGATAGATATCATTCATTGACCATTTGGGATCCAGTGTGTCGGGCAATGTTTCAATGACCATATATGTTAAATTTAACCCATTTATGCTTCACAATAATTGTGTGACATAAGTATTGTTATTAAACCATTATCAAAAGGAGGTAATTGGTATAATAACCAATACCAATGGGATGGGATATTGTATTCTAGATTATGGTGCCCCTATGAAAAAGAGCAAGAATTCTATAACAAGTACTTAGTCTCCTGGTTCACCAAGGTGTTTAACCACTCAGAGTAATGCCCTTTTAGTATTATGCTTAAAATTTTGTAAACAGCCCAATGTTTTAATACATTTATTTATATATTTAATATATACATATATTATTGAATACCACTTAAGAATTTGATTTTTATTAAATACATACAAATTTATTAATTGAACTTAAAAGAATAATTCTCATTCTTAGTTTTGATTATATTTCCTCTAATTTTTCACCATGGAAATAACCTAACAAAGCAAAATAAATGAGTGCTAAAATATCTATAAAAGCATTGATCATATCCAGAGATGTGCCTTTAATTTCATACTTTCTATGTCAATTCTAGAAATTTTGTGATATTAAAACTACATATTAGCCAGGCAGTGGTGGCACATGCATGTAATACCAGCACTCTGGGAGGCAGAGGCAGGTGGATTTCTGATTTTGAGGTCAGCCTGGTCTACAGAGTGAGTTCCAGGACAGCCAGGGCTATACAGAGAAACCTTGTCTTTTAAAACCCAAATCAAAAAAAAAAAAAAAAAAACATACTGTACACAACAGTTTAATATAGTGTGAGTATGTCATTAGCTGAATGCTAAGTGAAAGATGCAGTTCTGTTTGCATGTATTTACCAATATGAGCTAAGTTTAAATAGGTCTTCTAAGTATAGAAGTTATTTCTAAGGGACGTTTAGTTTTAATTAAAAATAATAACTTTGAATATAGGGTACAATGTAACGTGTTGAAATATACATTGCAGAAAGGTTTAGTTAAGATAAGTGACATTCATGATCACATCAATTATTGTGTTTTTTGTGGAGTATTAGCAGCCTATCTTATTAGCTATCCATAATATAGAATATATCATTATTAACTGTAGCCACAGTGAAGTTTTTGTGATTTTCAAATAATCCTAGGGCCAGATGTTATCTGCACCATTCTATGAGACTGTCATTCTTCGGAATGTCTGTAGACATTTTATTTCACTCTAAGTCCTTGTTGTTACCTTCAGGGGTTCCTGAGTAACATTTAATTGAAGGCCAACCGAGTTAGAGATATACCCCCAGGTTTTGTAGCCAGAAATATCCTTTTACTTATCAGTGGGGAAGGTTTTTACTTGTACTGCGGGATTTAAAGGTATCCCTAGATTCCATTACTCAGTTCATTGAGAAAAGCTTAAAGCTAAGGAAGGAGAGCTCTGAGGTCTGTTTGATCAAAGAGGCACGGTGAAATAATAGTTCCCAAGTTGGCTGAAAGTCTTTCGGTTGTTAAAGTTTATACAGAAACTTGACACTTGGATATGTGTGTGATATTTTGGGCAAAAGTTCCTTACAAGTGATCCCAGTTCTGAAATGGTTTGTGGTCATTAGCTGTAATGAAAATTAACACTGACTATTTACAAATAAGCAAATTTTCTTCCTGTTTGACTTCTGGAAGCAAATGTACCTAAATTGTGGGAGGGTTTTAGTCTTGACCTTTTTCACTCTTCAAAATTGCTGCAACCCCATCCATATGAAAGATATAGATATGAAAGAATAATATTAAACAATCATTGAGTTATGAGGGAGTTGAATAGGCAAATTCACCTCTGGTAAACTGATTATGGAAACCATACAGAAGATAGCAAAAATACTCCAAAAATCTTCTCTTTCCTAAACTTAATGTGTGCTGGCTGATTTTGTGTCAACTTAACACAAGCTAAAGTCATCTGAAAGGAGGAAAACTCAATTTGCATTGGAAGGGAATATAAGGACAGAGAAAAAGGAGGGAGGTGATTGGAGAAGGGATGGAGAGAAGAAGGTTTATGGGACATATGGGGAGGGGGGGATCCGGGAAAGGGGAAATCATTTGGAATGTAAACAAAGAATATAGAAAATAAAAATATAAAAAAAGAAAGAAAATACTTCCATAAGATTGGTTTGCACACAGACCTATGGAATATTTTCTTAATTAATGACTGATGACTGATTCCTCATGCCCATTGAGGGTGGTGCTGTGCCTGGGCTGGTGGTCTCAAGTTTTCTAAGAAAGCAGGCTGAACAAGCTATGGGGAGTAAGCCAGTAAGCACCACTACTCCATGGTCTCTGCATCAGCTCTCACCTTTGGTTGTGGTGCTTGATCGCAACAATAATTAAAACATAGTGACTGAACCAAAGGCTTTTCTTTGGAGATAAGTGAAGACTATTATATTGTTAAAAGTATACTATTTTGACATTATTGCAGCACAGTTATGACTCTGATCCTTTACTTCCACTTTATTCAGCACATTTCCAGGTGTTTAAAGTTCTAGTTTCTGGTCTGTGTATCTAGAGCCCTCATCGTTCCCTGATGTGTTGCATATTTAGGTTTGTGCAACTGGACTTGTATTTGACATCAGCTCCCAATAGGACTCTAGTTTCTCAAAACCGCTATTCTATTAACACATTTGGAAAAATTCTGCATCTTATTTTCTTATCAGTCATGCTCCTTTAAAATTATGATCTGGAAAACATATGTACTAAAAGTAGGGGGAAATGTCTATAGTAATATAATGGTGTATTACAGTTCAAAGGCTTTCTTACTTAACTTCCTCTAAAGCAGTGCTTCTCAATCTTCCTAATGCTCTGTGACTCTTTAATATAATTCTGCATGTTAAGGTGATCTCCAAGCATAAAGTTATTTCATTGCTACAGTTATGAGATGTAATATAAATATCTGATATCCAGGTATTTGAAATGTGACCCATCTCAAAGGAAACACAACCAGCAGGCTGAGAACCACTGCTCTAAAGTCTTAAGGAAATTGAGTTATTATAATCATACTGCTGTTGTTGATAAGGCACATTCATTATTTGTTTAGCTGTAAATGCACCAGAAATTTTGTTAAACATCTTGCAGTTGATACTAGCAATAGACAGCCGGGCGGTGGTGGTGCACGCCTGTAATCCCAGCACTCTGGGAGGCAGAGGCAGGCAGATTTCTGAGTTCAAGGCCAGCCTGGTCTACAGAGTGAGTTCCAGGACAGCCAGGGCTACACAGAGAAACCCTGTCTCAAAAAAAAAAAACAAAAAAAAAACAAAAAAAAAACAAACAAACAAAAAAGCAATAGACTTAGGGAGCTGCAAAATATCATCCCCATTTTACAGATAATAAACCATGGTTCAAATGATGTTTAACTATTCAGAGCTACAAGGAAGAACTGGCATTCTAGCCATAGTTCATCTGCATTGATCCCCAAACAGGAGCTGTGAATCTATATGGCAAAGGGCCACTTTGTTACAGATTTAAGGTCTGATAATATAGACAGTTTAAGTAATTTCCTCAACTCAAAAGTTGTTTATAATTCCTTCTCCATGAAATATCAGTTCTAGCTGTCCCCACAAATCTTACCAGCTCAGATGGCACTATGAAAGCTAACAGGTGATGTATATGTGTATTAAATCTTAACAATAATAAACAATAATAAAAGAAGTACCCTCCATGAGAGACCCACAAAAGATCAGTTTCTCTTCTTGGTCCAGTGGCCTGAGGATAAATTATAGGAGTGTATGTCTGCCCTTCTCAATTCATTTTTAGCCACCTTCACACATCGCAGTGTCCAGAGCCATGCTCAATGTCTCTATTGAAAGAAATGTTTGAAAAAAACCCCAAAGTAATAGTAAGGAGCCTATTGAACAGATTCCTGTCTGCATATGCTCTTGAGAGCTATCAGGAAGTAAAATTTGGATCGTAAACATTACACTCTTAGAATATTGAAACTTTTCCCTCACTGCTAATATTTAGCGTGATATATTCTCTAATAACTGTTATGTTAAAACTCCCAGGATGCCAAAATGAATTACCAGTCAAAATGACTATCATCCTCACAAGTTCTTGAAGAGAAGTTGAGGATCATTTGTGCATTAGGTTTTAACTGTAGAGTAATACACTGGGCTGCAGTTACTGAGCCTAGAGATCATTTTTTTTTTCTGTATTCATTTTAACTTTGTACTGTGTTCTTTTCAAAATCAATGACTTTTAATTATATAGCTATCCTGTAGCAGATGTCATCTAATATGAATATAATTTGCACTGAAACACTAGCAGAGTAATAGATTTAGGGTACAATGAAGTACATGAAAAAGAATTCAGAAACAACTCTTGAGAATATACAGTGATAACACTGATAACTACAAAAAGCAATAACAAAAATGTCTGGGCTATTTTCAGGGTGTTCTGGTTTGAGAGATACAGGGATTTCTTGCTTGAAAGATAAGTTATTAAGCTTCAGAACCTGGAGAATGTGCATGAAAGCAAGTCAGTGTCCGCAGCACCGTTGCCTTAGTAATTCAGTTGCTTTTAGTATTGGATGGATTGATGTGAGGTGCATGGTTTTTGAAGTGGTTCACAACTTTTCATAGATATCAAAAAGACTCAAGAACTGCATTAATTTGTCAATGCCCAAATTCTTTCTATACCTGAGCAAACTTGTATCTGTATGTTCTTAATCATACGTTTTAGATTGTGTACGCATTGGATATAAAAACAATTCTGTGAGTACAGTTTCTCCAACATGGTTGTGTATTAATTTGCTTAATTCATACACTCAGAGATTCTAATTTCACTGTTATGAAGTGCACGTTGATTACTGGTATTTTCAAAACTCTATTTGCTTCTTTTACTTTTGAGAATTATTGAGCTAGGGCCTGGATATTTAGTGTATTTTCCCAAGACTACTACCATTAGAAACATCAGTGTGTGGGACCTTGCCAGTGTAGAATTCAAGTTCTTCTAAAGTTATTGGCTCTTTTCTTTTTTATTAATAATATTATTTATTTACATTTCAAATGTTATCCCACTTTTACAACCCCCTATTATATCTCTCTCCCCCTTGCTACTATGAGGGTGCTCCCCCACCTACCTACCCACTCCCTCCTCACCACTATGCTGGGGCATCAAGCCTATGAAGGACCATGAGCATCACTTCTCATTGATGTAAGATAAGGCCATGCTCTTACATATGTAGCTGGAGCCGTGGTTCCCTCCATGTGTACTCTTTGGTTGGTGGTTTAGTCCCTGGGAGCTCTGGGTGGTCCGGTTAGTTGATATTGTTCTTTGTATGGGGGTGCAATCCCCTTCAGCTCCTTCAGGCCTTCCCCTAGCTCTTCCATTGGGTTCCTGTGGCTCAGTCTGATGGTTGGCTATGAGTACCTACATCTATATTGGTGAGGTGCTGGTAGAACCTCTCAAGGAACAGCCACACCAGGCTCCTGTTATCAAGCGCTTCTTGGCTTCAGCAATAGTGTGGGGGTTTGGTGTCTGAAGATGGGATGGATTCCCTAGGTGGCATGGTCTCTGGATGGCCTTTCCTTCAGAGACTGAAGGAAAGTTATTGATTCTTAATCTACTTTTACCAAGGTTCTTAGCTGATGTATATGCACATTCTTAGACATGTTGGTCTAAGGAGACTGGCAGAACTAGATTTATATATATATCTAATTAGAAAGGATGGAGGGATACCTTTTGGGCTATTAAGCTCTTCCTCTGTGAAATGGACTAGTCAAAATGTTGTCAACACAGGAGTTGCATCAAAGATTGTGGAGATACCAATACCTGAAAATACCCATAACTGAAACTCATGGTTACATTCCTGATATGGAAAATCCTCTGTAATCCTAAGTCACTGTTAAGAGGCAGCAACTCTTTGTCTTTATAAACCTTTTTTGCTCTCATAATCAGAAACCAAATGAAACAAAGTTCAACCAGTACTTGGTTCTTTGTGAATTAATGAAGGTTCTTTGGTCTGGATTCTTGATGATTTGTATAAATTTCATGCAGATATCTTCTATTCGATGGATAAAGCACAGGGTAAGATTCCTTAGCCTCATGTCCTTGAAAATAACGTGGGCAAATTGCATGGCTGTTCAGTTCTTCTCAACTTAATGAGCAGTGCCACATCATTGGATTCTTACCTTTGAACTTGCACTTTAGAACATAAGCTGTTATTTCCTTTTCCTTAGCCAAGAACTAATTGTCTTTCCAGAAACCCACGTATAGGGTTCTGTTTTTTTTTTCTCTTTAAGACACTAACCTCATAATTAACCATTTTCTTTCATTCTTTAGCTTTAGCCTAACAAAATGTTTTCCCAGTATTTATCTTCTGCTGCCTTAAGTGATAAGTAAAATTTGCTATCTTTTTCCAGGAAAGTTTTTATCTGATTGAAAAGTCAGGGCAATCCTATCTCTGTATTATAATTGTTTGTACGTTTAACATGGAAGTAGAAATACGTCATGTTATACGAGAGAGATGAAATACCCAAACTAATCTTTCTAAATAGGATGACAATGAGTAATGATTACAGTTAATTAAGTTAGGCAACCTCCTTTTCCTTTCACTCAGCAGCACTGCTAATTATACTCCCAGGCTGCAAAGTTTCCTTAGTTGTTCTGTAATTTGGATGCAGTACCCTTTGTAGACAAGGGGATGTGGTAGGATTAATGAGCTTTTCACTACCAATTCCTCCTGTTTGTTTTCTCCAAATGAAATTTCTGCATCTGGTCATGAAGGAGTACAATGAGAATCAAGCATGGAAAAACATCAATCACAGTTTAAGACTTCAACTTTTTATATGCTTATAGTAGATGATTGTTTTACATTAAAGAAAAAAAATGTACAATTTTAGGTATTGTTCAGACACTTGTATAATTGTGACTTAGGTAAACTTAAGGAAGTGAAGGACTTAGCTTTTGAAACAAAATATCTGTAGGCATGACAAAAAAAGTTGTATATGGTGTGGTTTTCTTTGCATTAACTTACACACATGGGACACCTATTGTTGACCAGGCTTCTATGTCTGGCATGGAGTCTACTAAGGGGAAATAAAGACCAACTCCAAGCTTCTTAATATGAACTTCAGCCACGTTAACACATTACTTTACAGAAAACATACAGAATGACAGCTCTATTTAGTATATAGTTAATGAAGCACTTGAAAAACAGTCTATAAGCTTTGATCAGATGAGGACTGACATACTTAAGAGTTTTATTTTTAATCTGAAAATCCACTCCAGTCTTCTTATGCTCTGAGTAAACCTTCATTACAAAAGGCCAGAACAGTTCTGTGATTTCAAGAAGCAAGACTCTGATTTAAGCTTTAACTTCAAGTGCAATCTTGAGTAAGTTTCATGGATTATTCCTTTTATTCAAAAATACACTGTTTTTTTTTTTTTTTAAACATGGATGGATTTCAGCTTCAGTCTTAATCCTCATTTGCTTTAAGAAGCACCGCCTGTGTTGTGGCTTGTGCTTCATTTCAGTTTGTTTCAGGTCTTAGAAGAGCTTTTTCAAAGGTTTATGTGGAGGAAGATGTTTGGGTGTCAAGCAGTCTTTTTCCCTTTGAATACTGTCATAGGATGGTGAGATGCGTTTTGAGTAGTACTGGGCATTTTGAGAGTTTGTTTTCTTCTTCCCTTAGCATCACACAGGTGCATAACTTTATGAGTCCAGTGTCTTCTTTAT
Source organism: Apodemus sylvaticus (assembly GCF_947179515.1). NCBI lineage: Eukaryota > Metazoa > Chordata > Mammalia > Rodentia > Muridae > Apodemus > Apodemus sylvaticus. Next base: position 43,983,234 of record NC_067495.1, read on the forward strand.
GATTCCTCCTTTCTGCTTCTCTTTCACTAGCATGCTTTCATAAATGAGTGCACTGTCAGGTTCACATGAAGACTAGACAAAAATACAGGTGTCCTCATAATAATCAGCTCTTCTCTTTCTCCGCTCCAGCGATGCTTCAGTCTTAGAGAAATCCTATATAAAGCAGATGACACAGTTATTACTGGAGGAACTGAGGTTACTGATTAGAGGAGAACGTAATCAGGTAGATTGAGCTTGGGAGGGAAGAAACCATTGCAGGGAGAGGGGAGTGCTTGCAAAATGCTGTCTGTGAAGCTGCATCTGTGAAGAACACCTCACTCTTTACAGCAACTGGAGTGGAAGAAACAGGTGCAAAAGGACTCAGCATTTGTCTGCTTTTGTCAGGCTGCTTAGAGATTATGAACCTGCTTTATCTGTGTTTGGCTATGACTCTACCTTCAGGTTTGTCCTACCCCATAGAATGTGTAAGAGAAAAGTACCAACAGGGAAATCAGCCAAATGCTTTCCTATGAAGGTGTCACCATCCTCCGCAGAATTTGAAATGTCTGAGGTTTCTTCTGGTGAGTAAAAGCTGCAGATAATCAACAGTCATTCTGAAGGAAGATAAATGCCACAAGCATTTGGAAACAGGCTTCCCTAAAGGTGACTCTTTTGGTCAATTTGCAACCTTGGGCTGTATTTGAATTGCTCATATTCGATGTGTCTTTCTATAAAAGTTAAATTGGGGCTTGTGTTGTAAAGCAGTAAGGACAGGAATTTCACATCAGTGACCTATAGAATTATCTAATCTGTTCCATGAGAAGGAACCCAAATTCTACTCTTGAGGCTATGACTTTTAAGAACTTTTTTCTTCAGAGTCATAAAATTGTTTTTAGACTGAATATCATAAAAATAATGACCTGGATATGCAATGATAAACAATTATATTTTTGCTTCAAAGTTAATTTCCACCACCATAAAACTAATTGGAAAACTAATGTGAAGAACACTTTATTGTAACAGTAGAAAAACTTGTGTTTAATGTAAAATAGATACATTCATATACTTGTATATATGTACATATTTATAACTTCAAGATGTTATACATAAAATTAAAGAAAAATAATAAGAATTATTGTGAATAGCAGTTTAAACAATTTCACATATATGATTTTGGAATTAAAATGAGGCACATATTGTAAATAGTAATTCCAGTTTGCCCAATTACATGAAATGTGGAAGAATGATGTTAGAACCCAACCTTTTATTATTAAAAGATACTTTTCAAATGAGGTAAAAGGTCATAATGTTTAATTATATTAGTTTTCATTTCCAAAAACTATCCTAAAACTCAAAAATAGTATAGCTATTTTGTCAATATATACAACCAATATCTCTAAAGTGTTAAATACTAGGTTATCTCCCTGTTAAAAATTTCAAATAATTTCTATTTGGCAAATTTTTTTTTCTATCATTGTTCAAATTTATAGTCTTTTATGAAGGAGTAGGAGCTAAACATGTTAAAGTTAAATAATTAAATATGCCTTTTAAAAATGGCAAATATCTTCTGATGGAAAACAAAGGCAGTCCAAAGTTCAAAGTGTATTTGTATCTCAGCTTTTCCTCTAAATTTATTTATAAGAAACTTAGCTTATTTTAGGAGCATTGTCTTTCATTTGACATTTCTTCCTTACAAATTGCCCTTTTTACTAATATCATTCTAAACTTAAAAAGAAATCTTTATATTTGTGTTTCTTTATCAGACAGACTGTCCTGAAAGTCCAGAGGCCAGCTAATGGTTTATGAGTTCAAGCTGAGCAAAATATAGCTAAGCTCTGTCTCGCTTGACATTTCATCAAAAGCTGTGTTGATTTGTAATGTTTGCCAACCTATTTATTGAACCCTCACAGCTTGAACTATGCCACCAAGCTTGCTGACATTGCTGAGATTATTTCTAAATGCATGTAGAAACTAAAGAAGAAATAGACAGAAAAATAGCCTATAAACAGTCATAGGTCTATTTAATAAATTATGTATACACGGTCCTTGATTTACCTATTGGTTTGATTGCTTTCCTTAACTTGCTGTTTCTTCATCCTCTACCTCCACCTAAGTCTTCACATAAACTCTGTAAAAGAAACACAACAGCAGTGGTTCTCACCCTGGATTGAGTGCCAAATTCTTGTGAGAGGATTACTAAGGTAAACCATCTCGGGTCTCACCCTTTGTGAGTTGGTGTCCAAAATTTATGTTCCTTGAAAGCTTCTCAGAAAAATGCTAATGATATTGAAAGTCAAAGAAGGGAAAATAAGTTTTCCTAACACTTAGAACAGACAGCAAACAGCCTTCTGACTCTATACACAGGGTCCCTTTATACAGCGTTTGAAAAAGTTTCCTAGTATACAAGAAAATACACATATATCCCTTTTCAAATTGAGGTATATAATCTAATGATGTTTTTCAAAATACTGAATACATATTCAAGGAACTGCCTTCCAACTGAAATTACAAATAAATGTATTTAATAGTAAAACTGTTATTGATTAAAATGAATAGTTGGTCATTAAGCCTCAAATAGGTACAGAATCAATTTTTAAGGATGCCTTGATTCTAATGCTCTGTGACTCCTCTCTAAGGAAAAAATATTCTTTACCTTTTGAATAAATTTAAGTATGATCAGTGTAGTGTATGAGTATTTAAATGGTAATGCATTTCATTCCCCCTTTCTGAGTAGGTAAAACTACTATTTCCAATTCACCCCACCGAAACGCAGTTCAGACACTCAACTTGTGGCACGACTGAATATTCTTCTAATTGTAGTGTCAAAAAAGTAAAGCATAGCTTTTTAGATACTAAACCCTAAAGTCATGCATTCAAAAACTATACCTTTGTTGTTCATTTACGATAATATGTCCATTCATTATTGCTCACACTTTTCAGTAAAATTTAAGTTTTGGGGATATTACAGTAGAGCACACAATTCAGCTAAAATTCATAATTTCTGATGGAATGTAATCTAAATGTTCTTATCTTTTGGATATTCATATCTTAGAGTTGGAGTACATAAACCTTTAAAGAAGTAGAAAGTTTTATTATAATGATAGTCTCAATTTCCCTAAATAAAGCTGTTAAAGTAGCATAATCATGCATTTCAATCTTCTGTATATTTTCTTTCAACCAGTCGTAGCACACAGTTCTAAAACTATCATAGCTCTGGTGGCATTTCTATGCTATAATACTATTTCAATTGAATGAAATGGGGGGGGGTAATGTTTAGATTCAAATCGTTTGTTTGGCCCTGTCTCACTGATGGGTTCATCTTAAATTGTTTTCCATAATGAATAAGGCTATTCTTGAGAATATTTTAAGGGATAAATTTAGAAGAGGGACTGATACTGTGCTCATTTATATCCTGTGTCTGTCATCATAGACTCTAACAAAGCATACGTGGATCATAATGTCTATTCCCTTGATACGCTAAATGAAAGAATCAATGAGTACAAGCAAATTTGTCTGGAAAAAAAAAGATGAGAGTTTTATTTTACTTTTAATGTTGCTGATTATAACCAATTGAATAATATTTATGACATTTTGTTTGATAGCTTTTAGACAATTGAATATGAGAATGTCAGGCAGTTTGGCTCCCATTTGTTTTTTATTAATCTCGAATTTCATTTAAAACCCATTTGAGACTTTCTGGATATAAACATCTACTCACTGTACCAAGTTACTGTTTCTTTATTTTCATTTTTATTTATGTATTTCCTTTGTGAAATTCATGTTCATTATTCAGTCAAGTTCCACATCATATAGACTTGGGTATAAGAGCTGCATTTAATTATCTCTTAAGGGTTTCAAAATATTATTTCCGAAGAGATAACTATTTCTCTTTCTTTTCTTTTCTTTTCTTTTTTTTTTTTTTTGAGACAAGATCTTACTATAGACTGTTGGCTGGCCTACAATTTGTTACGTAGATCAAACTGGCCATGAATTCTCAGAGATTCACAGGCCTCTGCCTCCCAAGCACTGGGATTAAAGACAAGTGGACCATTACTTGCCAATTTTCTGTTTGCTTATGGTCAGACAGTAATTGCCTCTTCAGAAACATACCTGTTCATGTACAGAAGTGTGCACATGTGCACTCACAGGCACACACACATACACACACGCAGGACTTGTATGCTTCTATATACTTTGTTTGGGGCCAGCACTTGAAATTGAAGTGAGAAATGCAAAAAGGAAGAAGCTCTAATACGTAGATTTTTTTTCTAGTCAGACAAATTCAATGATTGCTCCATCTTATGGATAGTGTTGTGAATATTTTCTGAGAGAGCAAGAGAAAGAAATGTAAGATTTAGAAGAGATTCTGACATGTAAGGATCTTCCTGGAAAAATTTGCCTGAAGCAAAAATAAGTTCTGCTTCACTTAACAACATATTCAAGTTGCAATCTAGGAACCGGTGGGAAACTTCTTTTTAATTAAACTTAAGTAATTTAGAAAATACATTATGGAAAGATTTTTTGAAGGTTAACAGACTTTGCTTGTCTAATGAAAAATAACTAAAAGTTGCAGATGTCTAACTAAATTATCAAGGAAATCTAGAAAAATTTCTTTGCAATAAAAAAAGGTTATGATTTCTACTAAATCCTCTAATAAAGGGCAGCGATGAAAAGTTGTCACAAGGTAACCCAGTCTCAAAAGAACACATATGGTATGCCCTCACTGATAAGTGGATATTAGCCCAGAAGCTTGGAATACCCAAGACACGATTCACATATCAAATGATGCCCAAGAAGAAGGGAGAACAATGTATGGATACTCTGGTCCTTCTTAGAAGGGGGAACAAAATATCTGTGGGAGGAGATACAGAGACAAAGTGTGGAACACAGACTGAGGGAGAGACCACCCAGGAATGCATCCCATATACAGTTAAAAAACCCGGACATTAATGATGCCCACAAGTACTTGCTGACTGGAGTTGGATATAGCTGTCACCTGGGAGGCTCTCCTGGTGCATGACAAATACAGAGGGGGACACTCTCAGCCAGCCATTGAACTGAGCACAGGGTCCCCAATGGAGGAGCTAGAGAAAGGACCCAAGGAGCTGAGGGGGTTTGCAACGCCACAGGAGCCGTCCAGTTCTCCCAGAGCTCCCAGGGACAAAACCATCCACTAGAGAGTACACATGGCGGTATACCTGGCTCCAGATTCATAGGCAGCAGAGGATGGACTTGTTGGACATCAAAGGGAGGAGAGGCCCTTGGTACTGGAAAGGCTCAATGCAGCAGTGTAGGGGAATACCAGGACAGGGAAGTGGGAGGGGATTGATTGGGGAACAGGGGGAGTGGAGATAGCTTATGGGACTTTCTGTGTGTGTGGGGGGACCAGGAAAGGGGAAATCATTTGAAATGTATATAAAGAATATATCTAATAAAAATAGAAAAGTTCTCACAATAAAGTTAAAGACTATGAAATTATCTATATTAGCCAGCTGCATTTACTTATTATTCTGATATACACCTTAAATGATTGTTTCAACATATTTAAAAGTATAATATTTATATAAATTTGAGGGATACAATATGAAGTTTTAATACATATGTGTCTTTTCTATTTAAAAAGTGTAAGTATGAATTGAATTTAAATAAATGTATTGAGTATACATATTACCATATATTATACGTTGGTTATTCAACAAATACTAACATTTAAACAGCATCACAACTGTCAAGCCTAAACTAAACCATACTAAAAGTAAGGTGTACCACATGTGAAGATATTTCAGTTAGGAAATTAATTTGTGTGAACTAGCCTGCTGTTTGAATTTGTTATAGTTAAATTATAGTTATGCATCAGATGATGCTTACCAAAATACTGACAGATTCCTGCAAGAAGAGTTAAAAATAATTACCTTAGATATTTCAAGAATTATGAAAATATTTCTCCTTAATGGAATGAAGAACAAAATGAATACATGTTTTTTTGTTTTGTTTTGTTTTATCTTCCCAAAATCCATATGACACATGTAAAAAGAGAATCTGCAAACAGTATTTTTGAAACATAAATAGCTTTTGTAGTTCAGAAACTTCGAGTTCTTAAATACCTCCATGGTTTCGTTTGTTGTAGTTGTTTTGGATTTTTTTTTTTAGATTTCAAACTCTGGGAAGCATGTCCCTCTAGGGTGTTTCTCTATTTCTGAGATCCTTAGAAACTGCTCTACTGCAAGCAAGATTCATCCAGAATACACCAAAAGAGGATGCTAATGCCATAAGAAGAGACCCTTAATCACTAGATGTGGGAGTCCTTGTGACAATCAGCTAGGCACTTCATCTTTTGTTGGGCGGTTGTGAGTGGTGCTCTTCACAGACTTTCAGAGTGGAGCAGTGAGAATTAGCTCCACTTGTCCCCAGTAGTCACATGCGCACTAATACATACCTTATTGCCTCCTTGCCTGTCTTAGTTTCACTTTAGCTGCCTTCATATGCTTTCTGAATTCTTTATGTCTGATTGTAGCTAATGTGATGAAATGCAGAATACTAGTTAGTCCCAAAACTTCAGATACAGAGGAACGAAGAGAGTATAAAGGAATACAGACAAGGTAACTTTATTCTATTTAGTATGAAGGGGAAAGAGGAGTTTGTTAGCATGAAAAGTTAAGAAGCCTAAAACGAAATAATGTAAGACTCCTTGCCAGACGCCCCAGTATATGCACAAAAGGATCATTTCACAACAGAATAAGTGAGCACATATCACCATATTTTTGGCCTCTGTCCAGTCAGTGTATTCAGTGTAGTGGTCTCTACCAACTTGCCTTTGGGGCTTGTAATTCTTTTTTTATTAATATTTTTATTTTCTATATTCTTTGTTTACATTCCAAATGATTTCCCCTTTCCTGGATCCCCCCTCCCCATATGTCCCATAAACATTCTTCTCTCCATCCATTCTCCAATCCCCTCCCTCCTTTTTCTCAGTCCTTATATTCCCCTCCAATGCTAGATCAATCCTTTCCAGGATCAGGACCCTCTCCATACTTCTTCATGGGAGTCATTTGTTATGTGATTTGTGCCTTGGGTATTCAGAGCTTCTGGGCTAATTAATATCCACTTATCAGAGATTGCATTCCATGTGTATTCTTTTGTGACTGGGTTACCTCACTTAGGATGAATAGTTTTCAGGTCACACCATGCCCTGCGGCTTGTTATTCTGACCCTTTCCTACTTGCTCCAGTCTCTATCCACGATTCCTGAATTATTGTTCAAAAACACAAAACATGTTATATGGACCTCTTGTAAAACAAATTACTGTCTTGATGCAACAAACATCTTTACCAAGATCTAGATTTCAGCCATCCTTCTTTTCCTCATCCTCTATATACACACATCATTTTCATCCACATTCATTTGCTCCAGTTTCTCAAGTACTCATCACTTTCCTCTGCCTTGACTCTTTCTCTACATTGCTTCTGCCAAGAATGGTCCACTTAACTCCTCTGTGTCTATTTTGGTCTTGCTGAAAAAAAATGTACACTAGTGGGATTCCAGTGAACATGGATAGATTGTTCAGGTGGAACAGATTTAAGACTCTTGCTTGAGTAATTTGAAGATATGTAACAGTTTGAATAGTAGTAACTTCTCTAATAATACTGTTTGCAGTGTTAATATAAGGTTGTTTCACTTTTAAGCACAGAACAGGACCAACTGTCTTAATTAGTGCTATGTAAAAACATTCATGGAGATAAATACACTTCACATTTGTGATTCCTTAGAAAAGATAAGCAGATGATGAAGCAAAGAAGACAATAGTTAGAAATTTTGCTTTGGGATTATGGAATATATATGTGTGTCACTATGATATATATTTGATTATACATGTATATTTTCCACAGTGTTTCAGAGATTCACTACTATGATTGAAGCACACTTCCTGCCAATTGTGTGCAGCAAATTTTAATGTGTCTATATCAACTTGTTTTTATAAGTATTATTTGTTGTACAATGCATGCATAAATGCATGCATAAATGTTTAATTCATATATTCACATATAAAATTCGCTAATCAGTGCTGTGAGGTTTTTTGCATGTGGTACTCAAGTAGTCAACTGGAGTCCAGTTAGGCTATATATTAAAATACATAACATGTGAAATGGTAGTGAATTAAAGACCTTTTAGTGGGTGAGGAAGTTGTAGTTGGCAGTATTATTAAATATAGTATGAAGCTTTTGTTGGTGAAAAAAATCCTTAAAAACCCAAAAGTCAAATACTCTAGCACCACAGATACTGGAATAAATGAATAAAAGTATGAAAAGAGATGTGAGACAATGACAAACAGACAACTTGGCTTTGATATTAAAATAGCCATGATGCAGGAAAAGCTAGGCTGAGACTGCTCAGGAAATCTAATTGCAAGGGACTTTTGAGGGCAGCATATCATGTTATCACATGCCAAAGCTATTTCATTTCAGAGACTTCTGTTTTCTCATTAATTTTATCACTAATCCATTCATTTTGTAAGTGTATTTCAGGATTTCACATCAGGTTGACTTTAGAGCTTATATGCAAATGATTTTGTTTTCAACGTAGCACTAACTAAGGCAGTTGGTCCTGTTCTGTGCTTAAGAGTGAACTGAGCTCATACTGGCACGGCAAACAGGATTATTAAATAACCAATTACTATTCAGACTGTTACATTTCTTAAAATTACTCGAGCAAGAGTCTTGAATCTGTTCAACCTGAACACATCTGATATCCTCAGCCAAGGAGGGGATGCAAATTATAGAGCTTCTGGCTTTACTGGTGTTGAATCAGGCATACTTTCCCCCCTTAGGAGTCTATGACTAATGACCTGAATTGTTTAAATTTCAAAAACAGTCGGGGCTGAGAGGGTAAGCCTGTTTCATCCTTCCTGTTTCTGCTTTGATCCCCAGTATAAGATTTTACAAGGAAAATCTTACGTTTGAGTTCAGATCACCCTTTTTCTGTGTCAGTGCTATATTCTTCCTGACATTCTAGAAGTCTTTGCATGATAAAAGCTTTAGTCTCAATAACAAAAGAGCATTAGGAGGTTGGTCATGGCATACTGGTTAATCAGGACTTACCAATAAGAATTTGACTCCCACAATAACTGCAGTTATTTCAGGATTCTAATTCCACAGTGGGCCTCTGTTTCATACACAAGATCATTGTTTCTCAGTGTCAGTTCAAAGGATCAAAGGGAAGAAATAACTATGTGGAGAAAGGGTAAACAGAAAATAATGCTGAGTTGTGTTTTCAGCCTTAGCAAGCTCTACCTGACAAATAAAAATGATACTTACGGCTTTTTAAAAAATGTATTACAAAAGTACTATGGCAATTCATTTAGTTATCATGCCCATCACTTCCCTTGGCTACCAGTTTTTTTAAATATTTTTATTTTCTATATTCTTTGTTTACATTCCAAATGATTTCCCCTTTCCCAGATCCCTCCTCCCCATATGTCCCATAAACTTTCTTCTCTTCATCCATTTTCCAGTTTTTATGGTGAGATTCCTGAAGAAATGCAGGTATATTGTAGAAAATATCTACTATTGAGAACAGGCTATAATTAGGCTTGATCATCATTGTATACCTGAGGTTACACCATGTCAATCATCCTCCACAATTGCTGGCCCAGCCTTCTCTCACAGCATTCTCTGCTTTTCTGAAATCAGCTTTTCAAAATCAAAGAAATTAATTTAATTTCTTTTATTTTCATTTTCATTTTTGAGAATGTATCTGGATTTATAGACTCAAATTTCTTGTATAAACTTCTGCACACAAGTGCCTCCCTGGATCACAGCCAAATGTGGTTAATATGAGTAAATATAACATTTTATTATGCTGTAGTTGGCATTAACAAGGAAGATTGTATAAATGCTATTCTGGATCATATATGTAGGTTATAAATTGCTTATATGGAGAAGCAATAGTTCTGTGTTTAATAACTACATAACCAAAAAATTATGGTCCTAGGTCATTATCTAAGTGTCAATTCTCAATGTTCTAATGTAGTAAAATTTAGAACAATGTGAGTTCTCAAAGAATAATGTGTTTCCTATGCAGTTATGATACTGGGCATGAATCAGAAGTCTGGGGCTTTCTGCAAGCCAGGCAAGTGCCACTTAAAAAGATTCAAGCTATGTAGTCTATATTATAGAGAGCATGAAATCTCTCTCCTATGCAGTTCTGTTCATTCACTTAGGCTTTCTGTTTAGTACACTCCATTCTTCTGTAATTCCAAATAGCCAAATACGCCTTTGGCTTTGTACCCCTCATATCTACAATAAATCTTCTCCTCCACCTAGGACCTCTCCTGCCCTTCCTTTTTCTTTCTTTCTTTTTCAATTCATTGGGGTGACTTCTCATAATATTTTATGGATGAAAGTCTTAATTTTGCATATATATTTCTTCTAATAGTATGTTATTATGCTGTAGCTGATATTAACAAGTAATGTTTATTTTGTTTAAGATTTTATGTTTAAGATTAGGTTGATGTAGATTGCCACTATATTATAGTACCAAGTTTTGAACACTAGATGGGAAATGCTTCACTTTAAACATATTTATTTGTATATATGTGTTCTTATGTGGGCCATGCATATTCAGATATATATATCTGTGAACATGTGAGTGGAGGTAAGAAGACAAATTTTAATATTATTGCTCTGCTGCCTTCCACATTTTTGAGACAGAATCTGTCATTGTGCTTGAACTTTGTTTAGTAGACAATGTTAGATGACCAGATAAGTCCAGGAATCTGTGGGTATACTCCTCCCATCTTGCAATGACTGAGAGTACAGAAGCATGTTTCCAGGTCCAGCTTTTTACCTGGGTTCTGGAAAACGAAATAAGAAATTTATACTCACAAGAGTAGTGCTTTACCTACTAAGCCGTCCCCCCAAATTGGAAATAAATAAAATACATATTTAGTCTTTATATTTTATAGTACTGCATGATATTTATATCATAATCAAAGTCCTAATGTTTTAAAGTATATGTTTAAAATTATCTCTACTACAAATGATTGACCAAAGTTTATGCATTTCTAACATCTAAATATTGTGTGGGAGAGAATCAACTTCTCTTATTAGATTACACAGAAATCTTGTTAAAATGCAATATGTACATGTGATAAGTCATCTTCTTGGAAAAAAGTTGATGAGTCACTTCTGTAACATTTGGAAAAAAAAATCATTAACCAAAATAATACCGTGCTTCATATTTTATATTTTGCTTCCTTAGCATCTGGTCCTTAGTCTGTCTAATTGCATTATAATGGTTCTGTGTTGCAACAGATGCTAGAAGATTCTTTTGGCAAGAATGATAATTTTGTTTCATATTATGAAATACCTGCTTTGCAATTGTCTTTCTTATTTACTAGGACCAGAAAAAAAAAACAAACTAATGTTCCTTTTTCATGTGATATTTATTTGTATTTTTATTCAAGGATTAAAAACACTAAAATTTCCAAACTAAACTCAATCTCCTAGTTAGCTTGATGGGTACTGGCTTTCTGATTCTGTTATCAAAGAAGTTGTTAGAGCAAATTGTTTTGATACGGTCTTGAAATCTCAGCACTAAGGATATTGAGACAGAAGGACTTAATGTTAAGGACAGCCTGGGATGCATAAGGAAGGTAAGCCTCAGCTGCAGAGCAAAATCCCATCTCAAAACTAAAGTAGGGCCTAGAGAGAGGTCAGTGGCTAGGAGTACTTACTGCTCTTGCAGTGGATCCCTCCCATCTGTTCTTGGCACCCACATTGTGGCTCACAAGCACCTGCTTATCCAATCTAAGCAGAACTGTACAATAAATAAGGAAAAAAATCTTAAAAGGAATGAAAACAAAAAGGAATGGTTACATATAACATGCGCACTAGTGGACTTTATCTGCCTTATTACTTTGTTTATGTGCTACTACTACTTTTACTTTTACATGTTGAAAAGTGAATGTTGTATTGGTTTTGCACCATGAAAGAATTTATTATATAGGTAAAATATTATGAGGTAAAGTCATATAGTATATATGTGTATATTCATGAGTCTAACAGAGTTACATTGTAAGAGTCTAATCATATTTCAGTAGAAGTCTTATCTTAACTCAAAGAAGAATAGGCTACTGCATATATAACTATACTGTTAAATTTACTACTAAAAAGCCTATTTTCTACTCAAACAATTATTTATTAAGTCTTTAATGTTGATAGTCAGCACTATGCTATTATAAAATCTCTTTGAACTTTTTTTAATTTAGAAGGTTTCAGAAGACTTAAACTTTTATTTTAATTTTATCATGTTAGAAAAAATATATAGCATATATAGCACTGCATTTCAACAGATTATGAAATATACATTTAAAATATACTTATCAAATGGACTAGATGTTTTTATTTAGTAGCCTTTTGGGCTAATGCATAGCTGCTATTTTTAGAATATTAAGAAAATTATGTTTTTTATGATTTTTAATCTCTCATTTTACCACATCATACAGCATACATAAATCAACTACAGCTATACCAAATATTAAACCAAATATAAAAGAGTGAATCAGGCATATCTGTAATCCTTGCATTTGGAAAACAGAGATAGTTCAGTTTAGGGATGTTAAGGCCAGCCTGAGGAGGTACATGGTACACCCACAGACAGCCTAAACTTCTTAGGCAGCCCCTAGTTCGAAAAATACAATAAAGTAGTTGAAAACAGAAAATAATACCCCCTCCCCAGAGCTTCCAGGGACTAATCCAGAAACCAAACAGTACACATGGCTCCAGCTGCATATATAGCAGAGGATGGCCTTGTTGGGCATCAATGGGAGTAAAGGTCCTTGGTCCTGTGAATACTTGATGTCCCAGTGTAGGGAAGTGCGAGGGTCGGGAGGCAGGAGTGGGTAGGTGGGTGGGGGAGCACCCTCTCACAGGCAGGGTGAGGGGGAGCACCCTCTCAGAGGCAGGGGGAGGGGGAGCGAATGGGATAGGGAGTTTCTAGGGGGGTCCAGGATTGGGGAAAACATTTGAAATGTAAAAAAAAAAAATCCAATTGTGAAAAAAGAAATGTCAAAAAGAAAAAGAAAAGGAAAGAATAAAAAAGAACTGGACCCACAAGTGAACATAAAACAAAAAGAAAACAATATTCCAAATTATTGGTGCATCAGCCTATTAGGAGATAGGTAAATGACTACTGAGGTGATTTTCTACCATATAGATATGATTCTCCCTTCTCCCTTTTTGCCTACTCCCCTCCCTTCCATTGTTCTCATGCTATGACTGAACTTGTGTGGTCTACTACCAAACTTTATTTATCTCTGGGTAGAGTCCTTAATGTCACAGAGAAATAGGTACATTTGGAAAACATCTTTTCTAGTTACTATTTAATAGCTGATTGCTTTTCTATGTGTCAGTCAATTGCCTTGGTGACAGAGCTGCAGAGATCATTGATATGTCCCAGATCTCATTCTTCAGGGAAGAGTTGTAATAATTTTTTGTTTCTACTGAGAGAGCATTAGCTGCCTGTGTCCTAATGTAGGATATAAAGATCCCTCCAATAGCACTGTAATCTTTTTGACTGTAGCTTAAATTAGAAGAAAAAGTTTTAATTTTGTGCTTTTTATGTATATGCTAAAGGATACATGTAGTTCAATGTATAGTGTCACCTGTTATAAATTCGTCAAATTTAATAAATATCAATTCAAATTTCATTATAATGATTATATAATATAATAAATATAATTTGTGATATAATATAATATAATATAATAAATATAATATAATATAATATAAATATAATTTGTGTTATGGCAAGTGTTCTCGTTTTTTCCTAAAGACACAATGATGAAGATGTCAAAATCTCTGCTCTTGACTTCATACAGTCAAAATTAAATATTCCTAATCTGGACTCCACAAAAACCCTGTAAGAAAAATTCCATCTTTATATTTACTAACTTGTAATTGCACCTTAGCAGTTCAAGTTATGTAGCTAGTTAAGATATAACATGGTGATAGCTGGGAATTTGTCCATGATAGCTCAGAAATAAGTCTTAGTTGTACATATTTTGGCAAAATCACAGAATAATATGGTTAATACACTAACCCCCATTCTGAGTTACTGTCATTGTTTCTTCAATTTGCAGATTCAAATCCTATAATAATACTTTAATTATATTGCATTATAATTAATTTCACTTATATACCTATATAATTTTATTTCCATTTTTGTCCATCTAACAAAATTGTGGGAAGAGTTCCATATGTTTTAGCAGTTGCCAAGAGAAACTACAGTACAAAACCAGTTAAGAGCACCACATTTTTAGGAGTCTTTGGCAACTACAAATAATCCCATGGCACACAACAGCCATTGAGATATGTGCCATACGCTGTGAAATAGGGTGCAACTGTGCCAGCCAGAAGGACTTGGTGAAGTAACATTTGATTTGTACTGGAAATCGGAGTTATCATTCCACTAGCAGTAATGTAGGAGAGAAAGCTTTTTAAAAAGCAGAGAAGCAGGTTCAAACTCACCAGATGAGAGCAATTAGGGTCAGGTAATAGACAGCAGTTAGTGTGGTGATGTGAAAATTTTCAATTTCTTTGGTGGTGATGGGCATCTTAGTTTGCTTCTATTTATCAGTGCTCAAAAATTCCACTTGTGAAATAAGTCTAAATTAGTCATTAATGAGGAGAAACTATTTTATAGCTTTTCACTTTAACTAGCTGCAGTTTAAAGAGCAATGTTGCAGAAAAGAGGCAGAAAATATCAAAGATTTGTTCAGAGCTCTGTGTTAGCTTTTTAAATCTCTCATTATTTCAATCAACATCTACTTGGGGAAATAGGATAAACCTGTTTCGGTGCCCCACTTTCTCATCAGATTTTCAGACAATGATTAGCCATTCTGGCCTGTGGCCTATAATTCACTACTGCTTAGTCTCAAGAGAGTGAACTACATAACTCAAATAATTTTTTTTTTTTAACACGCAGGGTGTTGCTGTTCAGGCTTAATGGTCAAATGCAGCTTAATTTGCCATGTTCAGACTTTCTAAATTTGTGCTTTAGCTAGCTTTCGGGGAGAAATATTGATAGGACTAGCCAGATTATAATGAAGGTCAGTTAGAGCAGCAGCTGTGATTTCAAGAAACTGCAGAAAGACACGGGGTTGGAAAATAAACTAATAGACTACCGAGGTCTATTTAAATTGTTCTCTTAATCTAGACAATTTTGCTCATGTTCCTTGTGGAGAAAGAAATCCACATCTTACTGAATTCTTTCAATCATTCTCCTTATGCTGTGATTATGCCTTGATTTTAAACAGGATCCTGTAGAGGATTTCTAGTCAATCAGGCTGAAATACTTCTTGTATCTGAACATTTGTCTTTCATTTCCAAACGAAAAGCATGAGCATATATTGAGAAAGGTTTATGAAAGGAACCTGATATTCTAGGATAATATTACTGAATCATGAAATATAAAACATTAAACTGTGGTCATACATGTCATAGTTGGAGTTTCAGGTCTCTTGTTGGGAGTACAAATTACATGTATGTATTCATTATTTAAATCTGAACAAGCTAATAAAGACTCTATTATTATAACTTTCACCTAAGACAAGGATTAAAATGTAAGGGCTTCTTGCTTAAATCATATCTTAAATGTGACATCACATGCATACATATATAAATACATACACAATTTCATTGTTGGTAAAGTAACACATTTCTGATCCAATATATGACATCAATTTGCTCCCTGATGCAATTACAGTTGCCTTTCACCTTCTTTTATTACCTTTCTTTACAAACTCAGAATCTGTCAATGATAATTGGGCTTTCTTGAGCTTGTGGTTAATGTTGATTAAAGAAAGTCATCTCCAAAACAAAAGGTACACTATGAAATGTGCACACATCGAATGGCATCCATAATCTTTAAGTAAACTGAAATTAGAAAATGACCATAGTTGTAATTGTTGTTAATTGAACAAATGGGTGAATAAATCTCTTGAAATGTGCTTCTTCTTTAGAAACAATGTGTAGCCTTTTCTCTAGAAATACTATCTACTAATAGATAGATTTTGGGAGAATAGGTTTAAGCATATTCAGCTGTGGACACATTGGTGGGTCCACCAGGTGCCATTGAATAGGTCCATGGCCACTCAGATGGAGGGTTTTAGTTCAACTCCGTGAGTGACAAACAGCAAATCACAATGTGAACTGGGTGAAAGGCACTGCTAGGAAACTGGAAAGATTGACTGAAGTAGAAGGGAAAATGAGTGGATGAGAGCAGTCAGAATTCATTATATACATGCGTGAAATTGTCAAGGAACAAATTTAATGAATAAATGTTCTCAGAGTTTCTAACATGTAAGCATGATAGCAATGCCATAATTCATACATTTGCATTGTGATTTCTAGACCACATTGTTTTCACATTATGACCCAAAATCAAAACAAAACCACTGCCAAACTATATTACTCATTCAATTGCTTAGGTTTCATATTCGTGAAAATACAAGTTTATTCTTTTGCTTCTATGAGTTCTCATAGGCATAAATAGCCAGCAGGAAGTTTCAAATAAGTATTACTATGATATTTGCCCATATATTAGGCTCATGAGTTAGAGTTTTTGCATTTCTAAATTATGCCAAGAATTATTTTAACATTTTTTCCATTGCTAATAACTTTGTTACAAGTGAATCTTGACAGCCATTGGCATTTATTCGAGACTTTTGGCATATGCCTAAGGTTCTCCTTTAACTTTATTATTTTTTTGATGTTTCCTGTTTTACTGAGACATCTGCCCTATTGAAGTCCACATTTGCTATTTCTTGGTTCTTCTTTCTTTTACTCTCTCTACCCCCTTTCTATCATTTTAACCCTATAACACTAGATAGGAAAGAAAAAATGTGTTGGAAGCAAAGGGGATGATGATGGTGATGATGATGATGATGATGATGATGATGATGATGATAATGATGATTAAAATATTTATTCTTAAACTTAAAATTTATTCTTAAAATATTTCTGTGTGTTTCGGAGAAACCAAAACTCCAAAATTGTCAATATAGAGCTACTACTACTTCAGGAAATGTAAAGTGGCCATAGCTTGGCAATATACTGGCAGAAATATGATCACACTGAATAGAGCAAACCTGTATTTCTCCCACAATTTCACAACTTGATGTAACTTTATAATTTCATAATCTTAGTACATGTCAGCTATAACTATTGGAAGTGAACATTGAAAAATACATGAAATCACACTTAATGATGTAAGGGTAACTGAATGGGGAGAGTGAATATGTTGAAAATGTGAGACTAAATGAGGCATAAGCAAATGATACAGATCATGGGAAGGTTTTATGCAGATTTGTAGTTTGGGTTTAAAAGGTTACTGGGGAGTAAAATAGTGGAAATATTTTATAAAATAAACACTTATTATTTATTTTTGTACAATTTCTTGATTTGTATGAATGAATAGAAAATTACCAACTTGCTATTACTAGAAAACACATTTTGTAGTACTTAAATTATAGGCAAGTCTTTAAAATAATTGTCATCTAGTGTTCATGTTGCTAGGTGAGAATGCAAGAAAAAGTTCAATCATATAAATTAAGTAGCCACTTCATTTATATTTAGTTACAACATTTGGATAGTGATGTTAGTCTGAAAATTTGAGACTTTTCACCTTGACTTTGAAAATAAAAGACTATTTTAGATAGTGACTCATACTTCTTTTATATCATAAATTTATTTTTATCAATCTCACTTGAATTTCTATGGTTTAATTTCAAATGACATAATATTCATTCAATGAATATTATATTTAAAACAAACATGCAATATTATTATTTTAAATCATAACTAGCTTATTATTATTTCTGTTAAAACTAAAAAAACTTATTAAAGTTAGGTAGCTTATTTAAAAATTATACAATATAACCAAATTTTAGCAGGAAATTTCCTCATCAAAAGACAATGTAAAGAAAATCAATACTATAATCATGATTCAAGAAAATATATAAAACTGTTAATGGATACTATCAATTCTTCTTTGCTGAAAACTATTGATATTCTACTTTTAAATTACACTCATTTATATTGCTCCCTCACAGACCTAATTAATCATCAGTTAAGACTACTTAATTTGAATTGCCTTTTTATTCATAAGAGAAAAGGGTTAAACATGTTTTTATGCCACTATTTCCATATTTGTATTTTGCATTGCTGTGCCAAGAAGAGTTTGTGAACCTCCTCCTTCACCCAAATCATCAAGGAGCTGATTCCAATGCAATTGCATTACAATCTTTATTTACAAGCTACTACTTTGGCCACACCACCATCTCTAACAGCAGAAGAGGAGGGTGCAGCCCTGAGCTCATAGAGGGGACAAGGCTTTATAGGAAATGATGAGCAAACTAGAGGTGGTTAGCCTGGCAAGTATCTAATTGAATATCTATTGTAAGCTGGTACGTGGGTGCTCTGAAGCAAGACCTTGTATAATTACTAAGGGTCTGAAAATACATCTAAAATAATCAGGCTATTCTTTGATTAACTGTTGCTAGGAAGTAGCTAGGGAGTAACTAGGACCAAGGACAAATTGTGAGGTCTTTCCTGGTACATAGGTGCAGCTTTGGTTCAGCTGCTGGCCAAGTTCTCAGGCATTTTTTCTTTTTAAAATGGAGGCTGGTCCAAGATGGTTTGGCTTCACATTCCTGCCTATCTCTGGTAACTATTCACTTTTAGCATGATGGAATTATAAACATTTTACTATAAAGTCATTTTTTAATACTTTTTAACAATACCTTGAATTTTAAGTATAGTTTTATGAGTTATAACTCAAGAATTATAAAGCCACAATTATATATTGTCTAGTCTTCAATTTATGGAAATACATTAAAATATTTTCAAACTAATAGTTAATTTTCGCTGAAAGAATTAGGCCTGAAAGCCCAAGAAACCACAATACTCAAAATACATGTTAAGATTATTATGGCTGAGTTTCTTCCTGTTTGTTGAGTTATAAATTACTCTCCTCCCTAGCATTTTCATTACTATGCCCATCACAAAAAAAAAATCAGCCTTTGTTCTGGAATGTTATATTTTGTTTGTATAAGTGTTTACCTGCCTGTATGTGCATGTATGTACCACCTGGATATT